>NC_060275.1:34711708-34902684 GCF_021613505.1 Equus quagga
GAGAGGCTTAGTAAAATCTCTAACTACGTCTGTGTAGTATTTGTTTATTTCTCCTTTTAGTTCCTTAAATTTTCACTTTTGATATTCTGAAATGGGCTTCTGCTTCTGCTTGGGATATAGAAAGTTTCAAAGAAAATCACTATCATCTTAAAAATGAATAAAATCCAAATAAACTACAAAATCCTCATTTTTCTTATGCCCATCAAAGTACTAAGATGGCAAGGCAAACCAACACCATCAAATGCAAAGAGGAAGAAGCCTCTCCAGTGACAGCTGGGACATATGATCCATGTCATTCACGGCAGAGCATGGGAGGAAGGACTTCCTGCAGGCTGCAAAACAAGCAAGAGGCAGGAGAAAATTTAAAGTACTCTCAACGGCCAAGTGGGGCTTAGCAGTCATTGCCAGGTACTGCTGGGGATACCCGACCAAAGGAAAATCCACACTCATTTGCAAGATCTTTCCCGGGGGCCCTCACCATAGGCTCAGGAGCAAGTTTGGGGCAGAGTTGGAGATTGAGCAAGCCCCTTAGTGGTGTAGGAGCTGATGGGGACCACACAGGAGGGGCATGCATGAAATACCTGTGGCCTTCTGAACCCTTTTCTCCCAAAAAGTGAAAGCTTTGGGCCTGTTAGTGAGAGAAAAGCCACTTGCTTAGGGAGCGTAGACAATGAAAGTGCCACTGGAAGACTGGTAACAGAAATCTCTCCAGCCCAGAGGCAGGAGCAAGCAACACAAAGAGTTCAGGGACAAGAAGCTTTCTTGGACCAAATCTGCTCTTGTGACGGATGTGTTACTGCTGGGGAAGGAGTGGGGAGAAAAGGGGCAGCAGCACGCATGGCTCACCACATTGAAAGCAGTTTGGCTGCCAGGAAGGTTGAGACAGGTAGGCTGAAAAAGTCCCACCCCCAAGTCTCTGGTGCACAGGGCCTTCCCAAAGTGATGGTAAAACTGGAATGATGGAGAAGCCCCACTACTGAGTCAGCAGCCAGCCAGCATCTAGGTTCCTGGGGTCCATGGAGTATGCAGATATGCGCTTAGAGTTGCGTAATGGGAGGTGTGTTCAACAAGATTCTCCTGTGCATATTTGAGGACTGAGCATCCAAAAGAGAGGTAATCATTCACTATAATGCTATTTCACCTCCTTTCTTTTTTTTTTAATCTGGAAAATGCCAGCTCGAGTGTGCTTCCTGTCTGAAGTCCTCTGCTTTGTCCACAGGAAGACTGTCTTTCTTTTGTACAATGGCAGATGGACTTTCCTCACAGCTCTGTAATCCTTGAGCTGTGACTTATATTTGCATCTCAAAGGCAGGAATTGCACATCTTTCATCTTTGGATAACTTTCTGTAGTAACTGGCACACATTGGCATTATCTGTCATCTATTTATCAATCTATATATGGATGAGCAAATCCATGGTTGTGTAACTCTTGGCAATTTTCTTAAGGTTTCCTAGTTTCAGTTTTATAGATGTTTCATGCTCATAATCTGATTTTTTTCAATATCCCAGGTATTAGTAGTTCTCATATTCCTGTGGGTCTCCATCCCAGTGTCTGGAGTCCCAATTTTAAATCTCTTTTTTTTCCCCCAAGTGTCTCTGTTTGACCATTGTGAATCCCCAGAGGTCCTGAGGTGGCTAGTGTGCTCATTTGAATTCCCCATGTCCTTGGCAACCCATTCATATAGACATGTTTTTCGTGTTTCTATCCAATTGTAAATGATATCAATGCACCCAACAGAACACTTAGGGTGTAAGAGAGAGAGTTCAAACAAGCAATCCAGTAAGGTGTGTGCTTTGGGATAAAAGAGTGAGAAAAATGGGCAAGTAATCAGACAGTAATCTTTTCCAGTTTCTGAAGTAAACGTAGACCAGGTTCTTATCTCATCTTGATGAGGAGAGATTTACACAGGGACATATACTGGAGGAAGTTCTCTCAAAGAGGAGTTAGGATTATAAATGTTCACAAGCTTGCTAGAAAAGAAACAAGCTTACAGGCAAAGTTGGGTAGGGATTGTTGACCTGAGAGCCACAGGTCCTGGGAGAGCTGCGTCCTTTCCTTCACACCAGAGGAGAGACCACTGACATTAGTGTCCTCTAGCTCAGGCCAAGTGCTAGTTTTGAGAAAGATCATTAGGGACTTCTCTTCTTATACAGCTAGGTAGACATAATCTGATTTACTCAGGAGCTTCTAAGAAAGTAGAGATCTGACACTTTATTTCATGAAGGGTTAGTAGGTATTTAGTGTGGAGCTGCTGAAGTGAATCAGATGGGGTCAGTGTTCCCATCTGAGATCCCAGTGTTGGAGCAAAAATTAAAAAATAAAACTCATCAGTTCCTTCAAAACCCATGGCACTACGTTTTTGCATTATAGCATTGGTGTCTAAACTCATATTTTATATTATGTGGAATTGTTTAACCAACTGAATATCTAAAATTCATAGGCTTTAATCTTGGAAAGAGTATGGTTACCAAAAAAATGTCACATCACAAAATAATATCTTCTCAGAAGGGTCAACATTCCAGGAATGATTGTCTTAGAGATTCCTTACCAGGAAACAGAATTGTCTCTGGGTATGTGAAGGTAGATGAGTTTGAGAATGGTACATATGTAGCTGTGAATATATGTGTTTATGTGTGTCTATTTCTCTCCCTCCTTGGTTAAAACAGAAATCGTCTCAGGGTTCACTTTAAACCAATTCCAGTTTGATTCATAAAGAAACATATGACATGTTACTTTAAAAAAATATCTTAGTAAACATGACATTTATCAGAGAGTATTTATGCATCCATTCCATTTCTTAGAGTACAGGCCCTTTACTTTCCTGGGATAGTTGAGATGAGTATCATAAGAAATTTACATTGGTTTCTAATTATTGTCTTGATGTTCCTTCCAGTGCTGGAGTTGCCTTTATCCTCCTTTTTTATAGGAAGACTAACAAGCAAAACATTAAGCAAAGAGACTTAAAATGCTACCGACGAGTGTGCTGTGATTTGTGTCACTGAACTTTCTCTTTGAGATAAAACATCCACGTGATTATTCCTTTCACTTTACATTTTTAACTCAATACCAAGACTTTGCCTTCTTTAGAAATTCTCCACTAAAAGATTTCTGCAGGATTAATTGGGTTTTGTCTCTCATAATCTTAACTCTCCACCATCCCACTCTGTCTTTATCCTTAACATCTGACACTATGATGAAGATCTCTTAGGCTGTTTAAAAAATATTGGAGCTGTCAACTCATTGCTCATTAAGTAAATCTAAAATATACTCTCTGTGAAAGTTCTACAAATAGAATTATTGCAAGTCTTTCCTCCAACTCCCCCCTTTCAGACTAAGACTTTTACATTACTCAGTTCTTCATTGTATACCACCATTTTTAATTTTTTTTTTTTCGTTTGTGTGCCTGACTTTGAAGATCTATGGTTCTTTTCAACATTCAAGGTCTTTGGGCCCCTTACCTGTTCACAAAGCTATACTATTGGAATTAATATTAACCATCAAAGCTTGCTGAATTCCATTGACAGTAGTCATTGTGTAGTTAGCTTTGTTTAAATGCTTATTGCCCATACTATCTTTTGGTTTTTAGTGTCCTTCTATCTGTGTGACCAAAGAAGCTATTTGATTGAAAACCTAACTGCTCTTCAACGGTGAAATTTCATATCCCGGAAAAAGCAGAACCAGAATTACCTGTTCACTTTTTTAAAGACCATAGAGGATTGAGCAATGCATTATCTGTGATGTAACAAAATGTGGAATTAAAAGCAATGCATTACTTTCAAAATAGAATAATTCATTTAAAAAATGACAGTCAGGAAACTTTTTTGCTCTAGATGAATGTGTCAGACTGGTGATACTTCGAAAGATGATTACAGATTTCCAAGTAGATGAGGAAAAGAAGACAGGACCATACCACCAAGCACTAATTCACTTCCTCACTCATTCATTCACTTCCTTATATGTTCCATTTTGATTAAATATATTCTGAGAACTCACAGCAGAAGACTCTTTACTAAGTACTATGGGGACCACCAATTTCAAGGAAGAAGATACAGAACAATAAAAAAAAAAGTAAAACAGAAGAAAGAGAGAGGGAAAATATGGGATGAGAATGAACATTTACTGAGTGAAACTACATTGCTACTGTTGTTAATGTTTTTAATAAGCCACTTTGTGCCAGACTTGGTTCTCTGTGCTTTTAACCCACTAGGTTATTTAATAAAAATAACTCTATTAAATAGCTATTATTATCATCGTAGTAAGAAGGTGAATTTGAATGCCAAAGAGGTTATAGGACTAGAATGCGACAGTCAGGATTTTAACCTTGGGTTCTTAGTCTGAAATGCATTACCTTCAGTCTACCTTCAGTCTAAGTTCAGTAGAAAACTTCTCATGTCAAGTAAATAAACGATAAACAACAACTTAACCCTTCTTTGCACAAGGCAATGGAAATGTATTCTTTTAAGCTGGTTTTGGTACTCAGTCTCGCTGGAAGCCCGAGGGCACTTGACATTTGGGAGTTGTAGTAGGAGAGGATAAGGGTCACTAGGAAAATAAGACAGGGATTCAAAGACAAATTTTGCCAGCTCCCCAATTTTGACCAGAGTCTGTTATGATAAAATGCTGTCTTCTCATTCCCTGTGCTCTCTACCTTCGGATCTCCCTCATACTGTAGCTGGTAAGTCATCTTTTCTCAAACCTACTCATATACTCAATAAACACTTATTGAATGTCTATTATATGCCTGGAGTGGTGCACATTTACTCCTGCAGGAGATTTCATTAGATTAATGCTCAGGCAACTTTAGAATCAGAGTAGTCGTTCAGGTGGCAGGCTCAAGAATAATATGAGAATAGAGAAAAGAAGGAATAAAATGGAAATAATAAGGAGCCAGCTTTCTAACTTGCTTTGGGACACTGCCACTGAAATGTGAAGTCTGGCTCAAATGGTAGAAAAATAATTTTCAAAAGAAAAGCAGGAGCATGGTCCTTTCGGTTCTTGCCTTGTGGTTGCATTTCTTCAAGTATGTGTGCCTGAGTTAATGACGCTGTAACTGCTTAAATGAGGAAGGATAGAGAAGCCCTTTGGCTCCGAAGGAATTACTATTGACCCAGACTTGAGTAACTGAGAAAAAGGAAGGCCAGGCAAAATCAGTGATAAAAGGAGATCCTCCAATAAGCTTTGTTTGGAGCATTCTCTCTCTCTTTTTGTTCCCGTACAACCTCATCTCTTTCTGTACTGTGTCAGATATGTCTCCCTCTTTATTTCTATCACCTTATTTCCATTGTTCCTCCTATCCTAACTACCCTTATTCATTTACTAACCTTTATAGATGGAGTTACTGATAACAGTATGAATACACATACATGCACACATACATAACATTTAAAGGGTCATGTGAGAACAAAGGAGTTAGATAGAGGCCAGATAGCAATTCTTTTCTCCAATTAAATATGTTGATCAGTTTTCCTTCAAATATGCACTTCCTTGTCTTAATGCCTGTGTTTGTTATGATCCTTCATTCTACACTGCCCTCCTACATACTTAACTCCATTGATAAAATGCCTCGCCATCCTCAGAGGCCCAGCTCAGAGATCAGCAAATATTTATTGAAAGGATTTGTTGAATGAATAACAATGCTCTCCTCTGAGATGAGCTCTCATTTCTTTTCACCATGCTTAAAGATTTCACAATCTACAGAGAAACTTCATGGAGGACAGTAAAGAAGAATGGTTCCTGAATGCGATGTGGATGGGGCTGGAACATCTGTCACTCATTAATCACACAAGTGATTTCACCTGGCTTGGTTGGCTGTGCCATCCTTCCCCCATTAAGGATGGCTGCTCATTCTATTCCCTGATCACCATGAGCCCAGAAGGAACATCTGCCAATTAGAAAAGACATTGGATGATCATTCAAGTTGTGGGCATTTGGGAATTATCTTCAGAACTTAATGACAGATGAGGGTGAGAAGAGGGAGGAATGGAAGAACTGCAATTATTGGGGTGAGATCCCAGGGAATATAGGGAAGGTGTGGTAAATCTGGGAATAGTTTGGATTGTGGTAGGGAGGGTAGATGGTATCCCTTCTTTCTATAAGAGTTTCTTGGTAACACCTTTGTAAAGGCATGTGGAGCTGGATTAGTGGAATGGATGACATCAATTCTGTAACTCTGTTGATGAATTTAGTTTTTGTCTTTGTCCTCTTTTGCTTTCTGTCCTATTTAGACATGAAGCCCACTGAACCGAAACAGGCATCGTCCGCCCACCGTACAGAGCTGAGTGCACTGTCACTACTATATAAATCGCCTTCTTCTTCAGGATAATAACAATATAGATCATTCCTCTCTTCTGGGATGGCAGATCTCATGTTCATTTATAACATTTTGGACATCCAATTCAGTTTTCATCTTCATATTTAAACACTTTTGCATTTGTAATAATCATAATAATAAAAAGTAAAGATGGCTGGCATATTTCACATTTGAGACATGAGATTCAAAAATCCTAGGTAGGATTTTCTCTCTTTTTACTATGTAGTGTAAATATCATCAGGATGGTTTGTGGATGCTTATTCCTTACTTTAATTGGCAGCATCTATTCTCTGTTTTTGGAGGTAGTCTTCCAATTCCCCAACTTAAATTCACAAATTCATTGTTATCTGTGTCATATGCTTATGCATGCACATTAACATGAACATTAAAGAATATTCTTAAGTTTAGAGAATGTTTATATGCCTTTGAAAACCTATTGCATCTCTAAATGATCTGATCATTTGAATTAGATTGAAAAGTACCCCAAAGAAGGGAATTTTTTCATATCTCCATATATAAGAATGTTGTTTCATAGAAATAATTGCTCTGTAATTTTTTTCTTCGTCTGAGTAATGGTTACCACTTTTTTGAGCTACCAAGGAAATTTTAAAGCATCAACCATTCCTAGCATACCTCTGTGTATTTGTGAAGTCAAAACAAATGGTTTGTAAGTGAGAAGGCCTGTGAGTGAAGATTTGCTATTAAGTAGGCAAAAGCAACCTCTCATTCTATTTTACTGAATTGAAATTATGATTTCAGCCAAACATCATGTTTGTATATAAATATCCTGAAGTTCCTACCTGGGAAACAAGTCCAAAACTATTCTTTTTAAAACAAAATGGGAACCATTTTTGAAGTATCTAAATATTACCAAAACAAGCAGTTTTGAGAAGGATAAAAAGTTTTCCAGTCCAAACTCTGCCAGGTCAAAAACAATAGCTAGCTCTCAGTGTATGCGCCTCAGTATACATGTTCAACTTTCATGGCAACTCAATTGCTCACCAGAAAAGACACAATTGATGACTTGGGCTGCCTCTGTATTGTAGTAAAGTTGCAGCCTTATAAAGTGAGAATTGTCATTTGAGATTCTCACCAGGGAGAGTAAAAATAAATTAATCTTTGTCAATTTAAATGTTTCCCCTTGTTTTATTGTTATTATAAACCGTTCTGTGGGAAGGGAAAGTGCAGTATCACCACAGGTTCATCAAACTTGAAGCTAAAGGTTAAATGAATTTCGCAGGCTGTGCTCATTCAGAGAGAGAAGGCACACATATCTCCATATAACGCACAGATTAATCTGCATTTACTAGACACCTAGGTTTATTTAGCAGCTAAGTATTTGTGACTAGAATATTGAAAGCCATATATCCATTTCTTGACAATAGCAGGGAAAAGTTAGCATTTAAAATTTAAATATATATATATATATATATATATATGGAGAGAAAGAGAGAATGGAGCATATACAGCAGAGCTAAAGGCTTTATTTTGAGGAATACTAGTGAAAATTATCATCTCTACTGTTCTGTCATGGTGCCTAGAATGTTTATGGTGTCAGAAACATGGATTGCTAGAATGCCATCCTGGAAGAAACCTGAGAGCTTATTTACTTCACTTCCCTCTTTCTTCAACCAGAGAAACTAAGTTATCTGCCAGAATTTATGGATCTAGTTAATGGCAGAATGCAAAATGGAGTATGTCGCTTGGTTCCCAGGCCAGCATTCTTTTTCCTGTACTAACAGAGATTCCCACCTTTGACTCTAGAATTGTTAAGACCTCTGATGCCTGCCTAGAAAGGGAGCACTTTGCAATGTTGTTCTTTAAAATTTTAACGTAAAATAAGTTTGCAGATGTTTTCAATTATGACAATTGAGGAGTAAACAAGTTCCAGAGGGAGCAGGATGTAGAATAGACATCTAGATAATAAGAATTCTAGAAGAAAGAATAGGATACTTACTTTTGCTTGCCTTCTAGATTCAAGGTGAACAGACTGATTAGCGAAGTGCTATGTTTTCAATATGGCACATACCTATGGGGTGTGTGTTAATTTGTATGCATGTGTGTATTTTCTGACCAATACAGAACAACAAAGCACTACAGTTAATTCTTTTATTTATGTGCATATTATAGAAATCCATTTAGCCTTTAATGTTCCTTTAAGGACAGGTTTCACAATTGCTGCATTATGCTACATCCAACTATATGCAAGAAAATCAGGCTGCTGGCTTGGGATAGATCTGCATACAATATTTAAGTTTAAATGCTTTAACCTGTCCTGTTGGTTTATTCTTTAAGGTACTCTACTCCAATCCCAATCAGGCTGTTTCAGGTTAAAAAGTAAATTAATTTACCTTTTCCCAGTCTGATCAGAGTCCCTGAAGACCACATAAAGACTGCCTAAGTGGAATCAGCAGAAAAGTCAGCATGGGACACAGCCTTTGATGCAGAAGAATCACGTAGAAATGAACAAATATTACACGATGTGAAGCAGAGAGTCTGGCTTAAGTCAGTTCAATCTGTGGATGTTCATTAGGCAGGAAAATCAGAAGAAAGGTTTCCAGAAAGGCTCAACTCTGGCTACTTCAGGTGCTTTTGTGGAGTAAATCACAAATTTCCACCTTTTTTGGTCAAGCTAATCACTTAGTACCTCCGCTCTGTGTGCAAAATGAAGGAAACAACTCAACCCTATAGACTGTAGAATTGTACCCTCCTGTTAAATAAAGTGGCAGTTCCTTTCAAAGCTGAACCTGGGTTCTGGGAAGTGCGCACTAGGGAATCCACATGCCATCTCCTGTCCAAAACCCTAGGGGCAGCTTTCTGTTGCACAGCCTGCCCTCACCAATGTCTTACTCCTTCCCAAAGGCCCAAACACTGAGTTCACTTCCTGCTCCTGCCACTTGTCACTTGCAGGGAAGGTGTATAACTTCTTTAAAACAGAGTCACTCTAAGAATTAAATGAGATAAAAGTAAAAGTGCTTTGCACAAAAGAACTTAACAAAAGGCAAAGGGTACCTTCTTGTAATGGGGTCATTTCCGGATCCACATAGCTGCTACCACTCTTCATCCCATCAGGGCTCCTTTCTGGCCATTCCAGCTGGGAGAGGTGATGCACTTTTCCTACCTCCTGTCTTTTTTGCTGTCCCAAGAATATGCCCAGGGGCCCTTTTCATGCAAATAAATTTATAACAACTCCTTAAGGAGAAAGTATCTTGGGAAGCAGAAATTATCAACAAATGTGGGGCTCCAGTTATTTTTAAAGTTCTAAGGTCTATTATTATCAGATCTATTACTTTCTGAAATTAAAAAAAAAAAAGTGTGGCATTTCACGTCTAACTGCCATTACTCTTCTGTGATAACAGAGTCATTTTGAATATGAATATGCTTTTAAATCGCTGAACATAATACACAGAGGAGATTTAGTTGTGGTTAGCTAGTTACTTCTTGGAATATACCAAATCGATTGTATTGATCTTCTTCCTTCATCATCACAGAGGTCTCCTCAAGCATCTGTGGACTAATGGCAATCAAGTGCTCTTTAAGTTCAACAGAGCAATTCTATTTCAGTGCAACTCCAAACCACTAACTCCACCTCAAGCATTTCCCTTGCTTGATAGGGGAACATGCTCCTTCCAGCTTTATTTCATCCTTTCCCCACTTCAGACAAAAAGGGCTTGCTCATCAGGTGGCAATATAAAACATGGCTGAAGAAAGAATATCTTTGGAGTGCTACAGCCAATACGCTGACTTTGCAACCTAAAGAAGGTTGGGAATTAGAATTTGCAACAGAGCCAGCAGGGAAAACATTGAGGTTAGACTACAGCACCCCTGGTCTCTCTTTCTTGAATCAGTTAGTCTTCATGTCAAGTTCGAAGCTCTGAGGCACTGACTAGGTAAAAGGAGGGGCCTAGGTGGGGTATGTGAGGGGGCAGGGGGCGAGGGGCAAGATGGCTTCCTGATGGTCCTGAAATTGCCCTGAGCAGTGGTTGCCTCACTGCCCATCTGCAACTTCCCTCCTTCCAAACCAAATTCTTGCCTCCTCCAGAGTGCAGCATGAAGCGAGTGTGTTAGCTCCTCACTGGCCTCGTGACCTGCCGGTCATTAGGTGTCCTCTCACACGGCAGAGTTCTGGGACTGATTTGCCTTTCTTTTTTGCCTGCAATCAGCATGTTTCCCTGCAGCTCAGCAGAGGTGCAAACCTGCTGCCTTCTGACTTTTGAACTGGCGACCAGACTTTCATGGAGGTCCTAGGGTGAGCTGTGCACTCTGTGGGTCCCTGGAAAGATTACAGAGCCCTGAGATGATACCAATGTTACTGTGGGAGGTGTTAGCAAGGAGCAGAGACTTCAAGGCCCAGGAAGTCAATACAACACATTTGAAGTTTTCAGCCTATGCAGGCTGGTATTGCATGAATGAGAGACTAGAGTGTTGTGATGGGGGAAATATAACAGAAACCTTAAATTATTTTGAAGCATATTCTCCTACAACTTGCTAATTAGGTGTAGGAAGAATGCTCTGAAATGCTTGAGTTCATGTACCTGCAGTTATGAACCTTAACTTTATGAGATGCCAGGCAAAAAACGAGGTATTATCAAAATTCTAGGGAAAAAAATGAAGTCATTTGAAAGCACTTTTAAATTTTAAAACCACATTCAACGTGTTTGAAATTCTACATTTAATTTTGTGTTTAGTTCACTAATATCAATGTATTTCTTAATACATGCTCTCTCTGTGCCCTCAGAATAAATATTTCATAAGGACAAGGACAGCGTCTGGTTTGCTCACTTCATGTGACTTGGAACCAAGGATCTGAGACAGCAACCAGAAAAGAGGAGGGCTCGTGGGTAGGACAGGTGGGGAGCAGGTGGGCACATAGCCTTCTAGGGTCCCTGGAGTTACCTTGTGAGCAATTGTTGGCCTTATTTACTTCCTTCCAAACAGAAAGAATACAACCTAACTTACTGCTTCTTAAAGAGAGCAGCCTAGAGCACAGAAGTGAACTCAGTAAATTCATATTCATTGAACGATTAGATACGTGAGTGAAAATGGCACTTGTTATAGATGGAAGGACAAACAATCACTGAGCTAAGCCATTCTCTCCCTATCAACAGAGAAGCTGGTCCTCAGCAACATTTTGAATTCCTTGACTTCGGGCAAATTATTGTCCAGATTCCTATTTCTTTGTGCTCCCCCTTCACCATTGTTGTCAGTCTTCTTTCAGGTACTTAACAGCTTTACCTGTTTCTTCTCATCTATTATCAAAGTCTGTTCACTTACAAAGCTCTGAAATCAGCCTCAGACCCCTACTGGGAATGGAAGTCACTTTGTTTCTTCTCACATGGTTATTTCTATATTTTATCCTTCGATTTCCCTTTGTGCCTTCGCAGTTCCCTACTGCTTGGTCTCAAATATTACTGGCCTATAAGCATTATTCTTTGGCAGGTCTTGAAGCAATCCTGTCAGAGTCAGGTAATATATTAAAATCAGTAAAAATTGCAAAGATGATGACTTAGTACTGATTGCTCTTCTGACTTTTTTGCAGTTAAGCGTATCCAGATGTCCCAGTGAAAATCACTGATCTCTATAAACCACTCTATACCTTAAGCCAAGCTACCCCTTTATTGCCTCTTAAATTCCTAGTCCTGAGGATGGTGTTTCTGCACAAAGCAAAAGAAAAACAAACAATATCAAAAATAAAAATAAAATTCACCAAACACTGCCATCTTTTAGTTCCTCAAATAATATCCAACTTATCAGAGTAATCTCTCAATTACAAAACCAAAATCTATTTGGTGTCTCTCCATTTCTCTCGTCTCCTATCATCCCTCTAGGCCAGTCCACCAACATAACTTGCATGCATTCTATAATAAATTCCTCACTGCTTTCTCTGCATTTTCTTTGACTCTCAGACCAGTTTTAGTCTCCAACCAAGAGCTCTATACAACATGAATCCTTCATGTTACTCATCCCCTACAGAGCCGTTCTTCTCTAGTCTGTCTCTTCAACATCATACCCTCCCACTTTCCCCATCCCTCACCATGAGCCAGCCACAATGGCTTTCACCATTTCTTAGAGCAAAACAGCTCTTTTCCATTCCAAAGCCTTTGTACACTTTCATCTATAAAATGGGGACATTAGTTCACTATTTCTTCATCTGGCACCATTCTTCCTTCTTTCAGATCTTACACTGTTGTTTTACTTTCCCAGACAAAACT
Source organism: Equus quagga (assembly GCF_021613505.1). NCBI lineage: Eukaryota > Metazoa > Chordata > Mammalia > Perissodactyla > Equidae > Equus > Equus quagga. Next base: position 34,724,232 of record NC_060275.1, read on the forward strand.
TTTCTTGTATTCACGTCTACTCTTCCAACTCCTTTATTTATTTTCTACCACTGCAGTGGTTTTCATTATAGCATTTTTCACAAATTGTACTTATTTTAGTTACCTATTTTTTATCTTCCTCAGTGGAATATAAGCTCAATGAAGACAAAACAATCTCTGGCTGTTCAACATTTATACCACTAACATATGACATTGTGACCAGCACTGTTGGTATTCAATAAACATTTGTTGAATGAAGAAATGGATGAATGAATGAATACAATTAAAATTTAATTTTCTTTGGTAGGTATTCATGTGAGTTTCCCTTAATCCGCACAAATCAATCTTTAGTTTCCTAAAACTAAGTATCTCATTTTATAACTTGATTCTGGAATAATGCACACACTCCTATATTAAGCCAACTGAAACATGTCTCCTACAAAATGTAATGATTTTCAACTCTTTTTACATTTTTTATCCTTTCTGAATACCTTGATGTTTGCCATGACAAATGAGTAAAGTATACTTTTGTCTACATATAATTTTTTAAAGGGCATTAGGGTCCTTTCTTTCTTTCCAGGTGACACACTGCTTGAAATTATACTTGTAGGGAAATGACACAGAAAGAAGGGAAAAGAGGCTACTCATTGCCTTTCTAGCATTTTTGTGTGTGCTGCATAAGAACATTGGACTCGCTGTTTTCTAGAAGAGCAACCAGCATTACAATATTTCACTCAAAGGGAAAATGCTGTATATTTGTCCAAATCACAACTTGTATTGCTTTCCACTGTCATTGACAAAGCAGACACAGATAGAGCTTCTCACTCAAATAGTGAAAGAAAGAAACAAAGAAGCAAGGAAAGAAGGAAAGAAAGGAAAGCTTGTCTGCTGCCATTCTTTCTCGCCATTTGGCCACTTTTTCCTTCTTGCACCTTTTCTTGCCCTAAGTCCTCATTTTACAATTTGATTTCATGGGATCTTGCTCTTAGAAAGCACTGAGGCAAATTGCAGTGACCCTGGCATCAGGAAGAGCTGAGTTAGAATATCAGCTGTACCACTTACCAGCTAAATAGTTTTAGATAGTTTCCTCATCTATAAAATGCTGTTATTAATACCTATCTTGGATTTTTATGACAATTAAATGAAATACTGAATAAGATGTAATGGCATAGAGTCATAAATGTGATAAACCTTAATTAATGTTTACCTATTTTTATTTATAAACATACTTCAATGTGGTATCCAACCACCAGAAGAGCCTTTAATTACCAAAATAACTGATAATAAATCTGGGATATCAGTCACCACCATGGAATGCTGTGGGGGTGAGGATGAGATTCTTTAGGTAATTCCTTTCTTCTCTAGTTCTTTTAGGACTTTCTTTGTTATTTCTCAATGCCCTTCTCTATCCATGACTTCAACCTAACTTTATGAAAACAATTAAGCCCAAAGCAGAGTTTGTTTTGCTCAGCGGGTCATTCATACATAAAATTTAGTTAATGATCTAAATGCTACTTAAGAGGTCACATGTTTGATTACATGGGTGGACCAGAGTTAACTGCCAATCACAGATTGTATGTCTCATTCATTCATTTGGAGCTTCTTGCTGAAATGGTAGAGATTCTTTGCCCAAAAGCAGGAAACCACATATACAAATGTTTACAGCTGATGGCCCCAATATATGCTCTTCTCCCATATTCCTTTGAGCAGGGATAGAATAAGAATGATGGTGCAGGATGAGTCATGCATCTGTCTCATTCTGATTTACAGTATTCACAGTATTCATTTACAGTATTTCATTACCATTCATTTACAGTATTTAATTGAATGCACTGTCTTTGACTTTGTCTGTTATTCCTGGCGCCCAGGGACACTGGGCAGTGTGAGGTTCTAAGGCACAATTCCGCTCGCTAAGTGTGTGCTGGAGCTTGTAATGAGTTTGTCTAAAGCCTTTCACACCTCTGCTTTCCATAGAAAGTTCATTTACCTTTCTGAAACAGAACAGAGCTGTTTTCAGATTTCCCTGATTTTCACAGACAAGACACTCCTGGGACCCTGCTGTAGAAAGTGTTTGCTAAGGCATATTCTTAGTTGACTGGAGGATGAGGGGATAGGGAAAAACAGCCAGAAAGTCCATGTCCTATATGCTTCATCCCAGCCTCAAAGTTATTAATTGTACATCACAGCATTCCCTTTCCTCTAAATACATGTCTAACTCCTTTATTAAAACTTCATACTAATTACTTCCGTTGCATTCCTCTATGGGTTGATTCCATATGAAATGTATTAATTACTCTTTCTACAAAGACTCTAACGTAAATTCCTCCGGTGTCTGTCCCTTACTGCTTCTTAAAATTGTGTCCCTTCATTCCTTTACTGTATGATAACTTATTCCAGTTGCTTTCCCTCATGCTCCTCCTTCATCGTGACACAACAATCATATTGGTAGGAGAGATTTCCAACAAAGTATTGATAAAAGTGAGTCCACATCTTTGCATAGATTCCTCTATTTCAGCAAACCATAGGGCCTGTTAGACATTTTTTGATAGCCTACTATGTCTCTAGGTCTTTGAAGAATTGTGGCATGACAGCTGAGACCAAAATCTTAGGTCAGCATAATTCAACACAGTTACCTTCCAGTATTAATGAAAGAATGGGAGGCTAAGACTATAAAGGAGGGAGGCCATGAGGATAAAAGGAAGACAGATGAGAAAGTGGGTAACTCTTCCTGGTAAGTAATGCTCTATATGTTTTACTTTTGAAAGGTAGTAAACAGTCACTGAAACTCCTTGCAGTGATCACAACACGCCACACATTCTCTGTCCATGTTGCTAATAGCTATCACCATATACAAAATTAGAAAGGGCTCAGATATAGCAACAGAGCATCATATGAACAATCAGCTTCTTGTAATTATCACTTCCTTCATACTTCAAAAAACAATGTATGGGATTTGACTCAGGTCAAAAATACATAGACCTCCCAATGACACAAATCAGATGTTTACCTTGATTGTGTATAAATAATTCTGGAAAACTGAGAGGCAGATTTGCATTTCTCTCAATGCTCCATGTGGTTTGTAAGTATGATGTAATCTTGACATTTGGAAACTTTGGAATACTTTGAAGACCACTATTCTGAAGACTTGATTGTTATTTTATTTTCTAGTAATGTAGATTGAGCTATAAATCCTGTTCCTTGGAGCAGCTAATACTGGTTAATCAGCATGAGCCTAATATTCTAGAGGGTAATATAGTCAGATTAGTGTGGAAAATCAACCATACTTACTGTTTCCATTCGCCATATAAAAGTGTCACAGCTCATTGCTGCATGTGGACAAGGAAGTGCAAATACCAGATAAACTCAAGCTTTAAGGAGAATATGACACTTGAAAACAGAGGATATGGAAAGGCACTACATACCAATCAGAACATAGAGCTTCTATCCCTTATCTAACCTAATCCCTCCAAGCTTCAACTTTACCATCTGTAAAGTGAAAACAATGCCCACCTTACCAATATTCTAAAGATCAGTTGTTTGATGATCATAAAGCTTTAACACTAGAGGAATGAGTAATTATTATTACCATTCATATTGGTCAAATTGGCTGCCATATTAATCTTATATTAATGTTCTTTTTTCCCCCTTGTTTTGGAAGTACAGGTGTGAATTGTCTCATTCCAGGCATCTATTATTTGATTCCATTTCTTTTCTATTCTATTCTACTCTAGTCGATTCTATTACTTATTGATATTTCTTTGATGAATTAACCAATCTTATTGGGTACCTGAAGCCTATAAATTGATCCTGAGAAACCTAGAAAACTTTTGGAAATATCTCAGAGCTCACATTTAATTACACTGAAATAGTCTTCTCTATCTATTCTGTGAAATAACTAGACATTTAAAACACCTCCCCAGAGATCTGCATCTCAAAACATGAGCCTGCCTTGAAGGAGCCCTTCATAAGAACTTGGGTCTGGAAACAGGATCACTGGTGCTTTATTGATGTTATATGCCCGAGGCAGCCTTCTAGAGAGTTTTTCTGTGTTGTATTTCACTATTATAACTCCATCATGGTCAATTAGCAAGACAGACTCCTGGCTTTTAGGCTTGAAAATGAGGCTTCTTGATTATTTATGTTTCTAAGATGTTATTGAGTAATTCAGCTTAGTAAAGAACTTCGATGTATTCCATCATGATGACTGTAAATCCAGGTGTTAATACTCTCGGATGGCCCATCATCTCACTGGAGATACCTAATAAAGCGGCCATTAACAGGCTGTATATGGTGATGTAAACTATACAGCGAGCTGAACTTCCCATTATCAATAGTACCACTGTGGAGGTGGAGGAGATTATCTAAGTAGAGACTAGCCATGATCATAAAGAAACCACAGAAGCAAAGATGTTCTTTTTACCCAATGAAAGTATGTATGCAGAAGACATCAAATCTGAAAGGTAGTTGTGAGGGAAAGATTTGATATGTTGCATTATAACATTAGAAGGGTAAATTTCTTTCACACCGCAGGTGTCAAGCGAGTGTGGAATGCAGCAGCTTCTAGTGATGCTGGTTTGTCCCAGAGGGTATTCACTTATTTTCCCTTTGGTAAATCTAGCATCACAGAGGACTGAAAATCAGACACAGGAAGCAAAGGGAGCTTGTGTTTCCACCTATAAATATACCCAGAAGAGCCTCTGTCATTATCAATATTTGGGTCAAAAGTTGTCACTTAGTTTATGCTTTTGAGAGTTGGATAAAAATGAAGAAGCCCAATGTTCTAAAGAAAACAGCATGTGGGATATTGGAACAGTTGACAAAAGCTAGAAGTACGGATCCCAGTCTTAATCCTTCCTTCAGACTAACTAGCTATTGGAGACTTGTCACTTCACCTTGGGTCTCAGTTTCTTCCTAGCAGAGGGAAGTCCAGATTGATAACCACAATTGCCTTTTTCTGTACCAAGCCGATATTATTAGCCTATGTTTTTTTAATTATGAACCCAGACATGACATCACAGTCCTCTACACGGTGTCCAAGGAGCAGCTGCCTGCCATGTGAGCAAATCGGGATACAGGAGGAAATTGTTTGGGCCCTAGTATAATTACAGGGATTTCCGATCTGGCTCTATGGTCTTTTCAGGTCCCAGTCTTTGTAATTAGCGAAGTTACTCAACCTACTACCCACATGTAATTAGAGGACATTTCCCAACCTTATTGGAGCTTCTGGTGCCCTAAGAAGCCGAAACTTGTATTGGCCCATTTCATGTCGGTACTCTCCCTTCTTTCCCTTCTTTCTTTCCTTCTTAACCTTCCCGTTCTTTCCAGTAACTTCTACCACTGAACACAGAGTTCCAAAATCTTTGTGTAAGAAAAAAAAAGTATCCTTTTAATTTAGCCTAGGGAACACCTTGTTGCTCTGTCCTAAATAGCCTGAAATATTTGAATATTCCTGATCATTACGTAGTTTTTCTACATTCTTAACCATCAGAAGTAACAGACCAGCACTGGGCTAAATGCTGTGGGAAACTGAAAGAGTCAGCTGAAAGCATGGTCTCTGCCTTACTGGAGTTTATAATTTAACAGAGGAGAGAAAAATATATACAAAACACCACCAAGGAAACATAAAGTACCATAACAGTATACAATCTTTAAAATAGCATCCATCCTGCAAACTGTTGACAGATTAATCTTCCCCAAGCTCTGCTTTTATCATGTCCTCTGCCTCTCAAAAGCCTTCATAGCCTTATTTCTTATCACATTAAGTCCCAACTCCGCTGCTGTTTTTCAGGACCTCCTTATTCTGGCTTCACCTGGTTTATCCAAATTTATGTCCTACTCTTTCCCCACTAGGACAGAATGTCCACAAACCTTTGGTCAAGATGGCTTTCCCAGCTTGATAGTAGGAAGTATGATTTCAATCCCATCTCACCTTTCAGTTCTTCAGAATATTAGGATATTACTCATAATTCAGTGCATAGATAAAACAACAACAACAAAACAAGAAAAGACCAAATCTCATTTCCTCCTTGAAACTATTTCTTGATGGAGCAGGCCATACTAGTCTTTCATTTACTTGAATACCAATATGACGCCTACAGTATATAGAAATGTTTACCTGAGTGACCGTGAACTGCAGTTTTTAATCTTGCTAAGCCTGGTCGCCTGAACTATAAAATTGGGATACTTGCAGAGTTACTGTGATAGCTACACATAATATATTTAAGGAACTGTGAATTGGTTTTGGCTACTTAACATTAAATAATAGCTTTAAACCACCACAAAAATGAAAACATAAAATAAGAATAATGTCAAGACTGTCTCTTCCCTACTGTGTTAATATTTTTTGACACATGAGTGAGATTATACATTTCTTAGATTTAGAGAATAAATATTTTGAGGGTTTCACATTGCCCAACTGAAGTGCTTAACAAATATTTGATATTCAGTTAAAATTCGAGTTTTCCATTCAAGTCTGAATGACAGCATAATGTAGTGGATAAGAACTTTCTGGAGAAAGTTCCTGAGATCAAATTCCAGCTCTTCCCCTCACTCACTGTGAGGCCTTCGACAGCTTACTTCAACTGTCTGTGCTACAGTTTCCTCATCCATAAGTAGAAACAATAGAACCTATCTCACAGAGTTGTTATGAGGAATATGTGAGTTAAAATCTGTAGAGTTAATATGTGTAATATAGAATAGTTATGCTTAGAATGGTGATTATCAAATAGTAAGCACTATGTCACTATTTATTAAACACAATTCTAAACATATACTACTTTCCGTGACCACCATTTCAGTCCTTATATTTCTGCTGATTCTCTTTTTTCCCATGATCAAAATATAATTACACCGTGTTTTATATTTGGCCTTTGAAAATAATTCTAATACATAAATGATAGAATTAAAGTAGGTTTGGGAACAGGAAAAATCTACAGATTATTTATGCAGAGCTTTTTCCAGAACAATAGAGGTAAAATACAAACATGGATGGCAAGTGTAGAGCAGAGCTCATTGGCCCTCACTGGTGTGTACATTCATCTCAAATAACAAAGATTTACCGCAGGAAGATTGTACGAAGAAAGGAGGAAGAGCAAAGCATCCAGCAAGTATTCTACAAGGCTACATGGGACCTGGAACCTCATTTATCATCCTTCCAGATTGAAGGAATTGTTAGCATTTCCTTTCTCCTAGCTCTAGAGATCAGGCATAATCTTTTGTGACTGCAAGTCTTGGAGTAGCCCTTCAGTAAAGTTTGCCAACGGCTCCCATTCATGTTCTCCACTGTGCTCATTGGATTCCCACCCTTTCTCTCTTTCTACTAGTACCACTTCTATAGCCATTAACACTTAATCCACTTTTCACTTCTTCTCATGATTCCTTACTCGTGGCTTCTGCACACTACCTTTTCTCTCTATATCTCATGCCTTCTTTGTGCCATGCCACCATATTGCCCCTTATCTCTGTGTTTACCACTCACGTATTCCAACAAAGAGTTGGCCAAAGAGTTACCTGCATGATCAGCCACCATAAGATGTCCTTGTGGGCAGTGCTTTCATGTCCAGTTACCGAATGGGCTCCTGTGGGTCAGTGACCCTTCCCTTCACCCCCATATCCATCAACTATACAGAGTGGCAGGGTCACAGGTCACAAACGATTACTATTACGATTAAGAGGTCCTTTTGAAGGAATCTTTGGGCTTAGCAAGCACTCAGAATAACATAGACTTCTCTTCAGTGCAGCTAGTCTATCACCTTCTAATGAGAGAGTAGGTCGTTGAAAGACTGAGAGGTACAAGAAAGTCAGCTTTTTTCTAAATAGGGGCACAGGAAGTTCCTAAATATTCTAGGCAGAGAATTGGCCTTCAGCATACATGGGTTAACTCTGTCTTAGTATTGCAGCTATGCAGAAGAAAGCAGGCAATTTTAGAATAATATAGTAGAGTGTTAGACTCTTAGGGCTGCTAAAGGATTCTGGGCCTTTGGAGGACTTAGAAAGGAGTTATAGAAAACAACTTAATCCTGGCCACAAATGGCCCTTGCCCCTTACTCTTTCTTTCCTCATTTCTTCTTTTCTATGCTTTTATTCTCTGGAATTTTTTTTTTTTTGGCTACAGTTCTAAGCATTAGTGTTTACAATTTTTATACCACCAGATTTTATTTCCACAGTAAAGCACCAGGCTTCTGCCAATTAGTTTAGACATTAAAAACTTCCTTCTCAAATTAGAAGTATGGCCAGCATGTTTAAAAGTATCCTTGGGAGAAGTAACATCATATCAAAAGAGGCAGGGCAATACATTTATACAAAAGGATTTGAGTCATCTGGACCAAAGACACAGGCAAATCTGGCGGTGCAGAGAGCAAAGCAGGGTTTTCCTTCAGGAGGCTGCTGTATAAGGCAGTTCCCTCACCTCCACAATGAGCATGGGGAACAGTAAGAACAATCATCTGTTTTTTGGAAACTGAATAGTTTCTGAACATGATTTTCCAGGAATCCAGGAAACATCAGGTACATCCAAGCTGGAATGCTGTGTCTTGCTGCATACTTGGAGTATCCATGCCCATGGAGAAACAGGGAGAAAATGCAAATTATTTTATTTTTCATAATAATATGCAGTGATGTGAGTGCTGGTTCTGGCTGTGCCTCACACAGGCCATATGACCTTTGGCAATTGACCTCTATCTCAGAGTCTCCAGGAAAGCCCAGAGAACTAACTAAATCATTTCTGCAGTTCCTCTGGTTCCCATAGTACATGACTTCATCGATTTCCAAACAAATAGGGTTAAGATAATTCTCAAAAACTCTTAACCTTTAAAATGAATTTTAAGGGTATTACACAGTGATAGTACTTTGTCAAGGTCCTGCTGAGTGTTTCCCTGTGCTCTGGTGGTTTGGTCAGTTTTACAAAAGACTACAGCGACTTCAAGCGCTACACTTCAAATGTCAGAAACTTTTCCATAAGAAATTCTAGGTCCATATTAGGGCCGACACACCAAACCTGTCTTCTGAAAGAATCCTCTTGCTTTTGTGCATCTGTGTGTGTGTACACGGTGTCTGTGTAAGAATGTGTCTGTGCTTTGCTGATGAGCTGGCTGAGAGAGTGTAGGGAGGAAACCTGTCCTGGAATCTTCCATGATAAATCATACCCCCAGTTAAAGGGGGCAGGGGGAGGACTACAAACATTCTCATGACCTTTTGTGGTTGAATTAGGGGCCCAGAAACACTTAGCCTGTCAGTTTGGGCTACACTTGCCTTTATTCAACTCAACCATTCAAAAAATGTCAAGAAGCAAAACCACTGTTATATTCATTGTTTGCACATCTGGTGGTGGGAGGATAAATTCTGAAAATGCCCTAATAAAAAGTGAAAGCAAATGGAGTAACATCCAAGGAAAATGTTGGTCCTGTATTAAAAGTGCCTCGTTTACACCAGCTCATTCCAAATGCACAGCTGGTTGCCCTGCGACAGCCACTGTAACTCTGAAAGCTTCCCTGGTGGGCTGTGCAGCCTGTCTGCTCTGCCTCTCCTGCGGTGCCTTAGCCCCTTTTTACTGTTTCCATGTTTATCCCAAGGAAAGGTAAAAGAGGAGACAAATATACTACGTTTTTTTTTTTTGGAGAGCACTTGTGCAGCGTGAAGCAACATATCTACAGTGCCTGGTGATTCAATTGGGAACTATAAGACTATACTACATACCATAGCTTTGGCCTAACTTTTATGGTTCAATAAATTCAGGGTTTGCTAATGGATCTGATATAAAAGATTAAAATTCATTTATAAATATTGATTCACAGTCTATTATATTAGGATTATCTACAGATTAAAAATGAAAACTATGTTAAAACGACATTAAAGCGTTAGATTCGCATCTTCTCTGCTTGGCACAAATCATCTTCAGGCTTGAGAGCAAAAGGAAAGAACAGAGAAGCTATTATTCTGTTGGAGAGAGAAAAGGAGTAAATCTTCTTAACATCCTGGTCCAATATTCTTCCAGTTAAAGGGTCCTCTGATGAATATTTCTTCCTGTCTGACCAGTTTCAGACTTTTGCTGTTGAGGGGAACAAGCATGATTTGAGCAAGAGTGTTTCAATTACAATTTAATGATAATAATCAAAAACAACATCATTTATTTTTAGGTTCATGTTGTCTAGCATCGGCCATCCAACTACCTTGTTTACAGCAGCAAAAATCTTACACAGTCACCTAAAAGGCAATTATTTTTGTTTCGTTGACTCATCAATGCCATGGACATGGTCACAGACTTTGGACGTTATGGAGCTCAGTCACCATTCACCAAGCAGACACAGACTTTCCTTTCAGTCTTTTGTCTCACTTTTTATGACTAGCAAAGATATGACAATCTTGTGCTTATTGGTTAATCACCAAGTTGAGGGTAACAATGCCTGGCGTTTCAAAAGAGATTTTGTATGTGCAGTCTAGATGACTCTCACTGTTTTCATGAGGTGAATGGTGAGTGTAGTTGGTTTTAGCCCATGGTCTGGATGAAGACATGGAGCAGAGAGGATGGCGTGCCCACTCAGGCCATCTCATCATTACCAGATCCACTGTCCCTCCCCTCCTCATTCCCATCCGCTCTTATTTTTGCAATACACATTCAGGAATTTATTCTTGGTCAGAGAACTTAAACAAATCTTTTCCATTAAAATCTAACACCTCACCAGGTAATTTCATATATTCCAGACACGTTAATATTATCCCAGTGACACCTGGTTACATCTGATGACATGACCTCATGACTGTAGGTCACTCAGGGATAGTTGTGTGTGTATGTTGACTTTAAATCTAGACACTTAACTTCATATTCATTTAACCAATCATAAAGACTCTCTCCTGGGTTCACATACTTGTGCACGTTTGTGTGTGAATAAGCAGGGGAATGGTAGTGCCGCATTATCTGTTCTGTAACTAATACAATTTTGTTTTAGATAATTTTAGTTACTCAAGTAATATGTGAATATGTTTTCTTCATTTAAATGAATAAATCTTAAAAACCTACACCTAAGGCAAAAGTTTCCTTTAACCAATCATCCCAATTCCAGCCCTCCACAGAAGTATCAATTACATCTGTATTTTTCTACATGTATGTTTATGTGTATACTGTGCCTGTTTGTTTTACAATAAATACGTTATGCTTTGTGTATTATTCTGATCATTTTGTTTGATTTTCAGTCAAAAATATGTCTTGACAATCTACAAATCTGTATATCTATCTATTGATTGTCTCTATAGCATGCCATAATATGGATGTACCACATTATGAAGTCACTTCCCTGCTAAATTAACATTTGTATTGCTGCCAGCTTTTCCTTGATATAAACAACGCTGGGTGAATATTCTCCTTCATGACTCACTTTCCACATGTGCTTGTTTTTCTAGGGAAGAACCTGTTAAGTGCTGGTGCTAGATAATAGAGTATGCAGATTTTTTTACTTAAAGAGCACTTGCTCCATGTACTTCTCTTCAATGATTGTACTGATTTACATTTCCACCAGTGTATAGGAGACAGTGTTATACCCCGACACAGTTGTCCATACGTGATTCTAACTAATCTCCTGATCTAAGCACTTAAGAATTTTTGAAATAACAAATGTACAAGCCATAAACACCAAAAGACTACTATTAGATTTGGTTCCTAAGGTCACGTTTTGAGGTGCAACAGCAAACTGGAGGCCTGGAATGGGGAGAGCAGAGAGGAGATGCTTTAAATACCGTGGAGCATGAGCCCAAGATGAGGATGTTTATCTGGGAGAAGAGACTTAGGAACAAAAACACACAGCTGTCCTCAGATATTTGAAAGCCTCATGCAGCAGAACCCCCCAGTGTAGAACCAGAGCCACGTATAGAAAGAGGAAGGACAGAGGCATATTAATGTGAAGCCAGTGAAGCCTCACACATCAGGACCCTTTATTCGCACGTGCCTAACATGGGAGCAACCCACGCAATAATTTACAGGGTCATATATTCTGTAAAATCTACAGAGATATTTTTACCTCAATAGGTTAAGACCACTTTCTCTTTCCACTCTAACTTCTTTTCTATCAAATTATCCTTTGTGTCAGGTGACTTGAGAGTGGCTACAGGGCTTTTTTTTTTAAATTTGGGTAAGGGGAAATTAGTTTGCAGATGCATTTAATGCAGTTTTAATGGGCTATATTTATGTGGTACACAGTTACTCCTGTGCATGGTTAAATTACCTCCAGCTAGATTCCATAGGCTAGTGCATGTAAGAGTTGTGTTTGTGGAGCTAGCATGAAAATGATCATAAAGCTACACCTCATATGCATAATAATCCATTAATAGGCTGTCACTTTCTTACCTTTAGAGCCTGATAGACTAAAAGCCACTATTGAACATTCAGCTCTATCTTCCACCTCCCCGTTTGACTCCAGCCACACTTATTGTCTGTCATCCTTGGTGTTCTCCACTCCATTCAAACTATTCTCCTTGTCTCCACTGGGCCCTGCCTTTGCCCAAACTCTTCCCTGTCTAACACGGCCTTTCCTTTTGCATGTATACAGATTCTTATTAATTTCTTGATGATCTGACACAAAGGACAAGCATTGATGAAGATAACATAAAACTCTTAATGGGCCACCGCGAAAAGGACATTTACCAAAAGTCAGTCAATGTGTGTCATGAATTCACGGAGGATTTCAGGTTTGTCACTGCATACACACACACACACATACAAGTTGAAATGCTCTGACATCTTATAGCTGGTATATGGAAAAAATTGAGAGATGTTTACCCAAATTTAACAACAGTCTTAACAATGTATGTGACATTACAGATGACAAGTTAAGATGCTGAAAGAAAATTTAACAAGCCACCAATGATTGAAAACACATTTCCATCAGCTTTACCAAAGGAAAGACTGAATTATCTTCCTATTCACTTCATAAAAAAAAAATTATACCACAAAATTGTTGTCATATGTAGAGGTGATCAAAGGTCCAGTAGTCATAAAGTTTCAGGAAACTACGAGATAAGTGAGCTAAGCGGCTAGTAAATAAATATATTATAATAAACATACTATTTTTTTCTGGATTTTAGTAGTTTTAAACATGTACGATATGTTGTGGCTTTACTTACCGTTTTAAATAAATACTGACTGTCATACCTGAATTGTATTTATATATTTTTTTAATCTTCTCCTTAAAGAGGGTCACCAAAACTTACAGGCCTCTAGCCCCATAAATCTTAGATGTCTTCCTGGAGAAGTAGGTAAATTTTGATAATTAAGGACATGTGTTGCCTCCCTCAGGAGTCAGTGAGCCTCACATATCTGGAATGAACTAGAGGCTAGATCATTATCAGCATGAAATTTAATGGAAGAAAAATGATGAACCAGTTGAAAGATCAAAATTCCACAATTCTTTTAAGTTGCTCTATATCTCCATTTCTCAGTGTGAGAAAGATTGTCTTAAGAGAAAAGGTTAATTAGACTCAATAACTCTTTTCACAAAGTAAAAAGGAAGAAGAAGGAGGGGGAGGAGGAAGAAGAGGGAAATAAGCCAGTCACATATCTGCAAAGGGAATCTTTCTAGAACGAAATTAAAATTTTCATTCTGTAAGATAATACAGATTACATTTGTGACTGCACCAAACAGAGATGCCCAAGGATGCACACACAGCAAACTACCAAGCCTTTCTCTTTTCCTCCAATTTAGTTACTATTCGAAATTCACAAGTTCTGAGAGAAGTAGCACCCTGTTCCCCTGGCATTCACTATGGCTTGCCTTTGGCAAAATGCTACTTCTCCTTCTTATATTAGGAGAGCAAAAAAAAAAGATTTTTCCAAAGCATGTTTGAGAAGGCCCAAGGGCTCTTGAATATCAAATAGCTGATATTAAACAACATGGGTGATTGAAGTGTAAATGAATTAAAAAAACTGTATTTCTTTTCCCTTTACATTAAATTTCTTTAAAAAGAGAAGAGAGAGCTAAATATCTGAAAACTGTGCTGAAATATTTGATGACCCAAAACCAAACTATGCCTATTTATGTACATAAAACACATGCGCATATAGAAGAAGCACGTGAGTATATGTGTGAAGGCAGAACTAGGTTGTTTTTATTTTACAGCCTGAAAAGTCTTTGATGGTGGAAATTTTGTGATAAATGTTGATAGAATTGGAAATGATTTTTTCTGTTGTTCTGCTTCACCTATGAATAACAAGATATTATTTCAACTTTTTTGTTGAAAAGAGCATTTGGAACTACAGTAAGTCGATTTCTCAGGTTTGATTTGTCTCTCCACTATTATCATCACTATCATCCTCCGTCTGGCCAGCACACTTGCTGTCCTGCTGATGAGCAGGAGGCTTTAACTGATTAGCAGGTTGAACACATGAATGCCAACACTCATTTTAAGCTTTCCTATCACCAAAGGGCAGCGTTTTCCAAGTGAACTTTAATGCAAGTGTGCAAACGTACATGCCCACATACATTAAAGAAATATACAGAAGGCATATTCATGAGATGTGAAACCCAGCTGAAGTTCGGGTTCATAGAATTCTCTAAAGAATTTCTGAATTCTCAGCTTTTTTTTTTTTGGAACTAGCAATCTGCAGCCTCCTTTGAGCATTTTTTGCTGTTCTCTTCTTTAATCTTGTGCATTTTATGTCTGGCAGTGGATGGAAGAGAGCACATCTAATATTTGAATCATGAAATATTATGGACAATTTTCACTCTTCAAAGTGTATGTATATATTCAAGTTATCTTTTGTCCAAAATGTCCTATGTTTTAATCACTTTGAGAATTGACTTGATCACCATTTCAAAGTTTCATTTATGTCTCAGACTTTTCTTTAAGCTCCTCTTTTTTTCCATAACCTAATGGATATTAATCTTGTTCTCATCAGGGGCAGCATGCATGCATTTCAAAAACATGTGTGGGTACTTTTGCTTTGCACAATGACTGGCTTTTGGGTGTGGTACATAGTAGCAGGGCTAGGCTCATTATCCTGCAATGATAATGGTAAGACTGCACCAGAAAGAATTGGTTTGCATTCCATGTTATTTTCTGGTGTTCCATTGGACTTTCATGGAGGTGAAAAAGCCGTTTAGTAATACTTGAGCCTAGAACACAACACAGTTTTATATTATGAACTCAAAATATTATTTTCCCATAGATAATATACATAACGATGTCCAGAAATGCAACAATTGTGAAAAACAAGGGTGGATGTTACTCTGTTTTGTTTAGAACTTTTCCAGGAGTTGTCATCATTTCAGTAAATCATTCACTGCTGGTGACATTGCCAGTGGTATTTGAGCTGTCCGGAAAATATACTCCCATCAGTCTTCACTTGCAGCTGTCACCAATATAGTACATCTGACCTCTGCATTGAGACTTCTAGGGTTAATGTACATGAACATTTATGTATTGAAATAATCATTGACTTTTCTTTTTAAAATGACTTTACTTTTATTTCTTCTTTACAATTTTTTTAAGTTACTGCCTATGTA
Source organism: Equus quagga (assembly GCF_021613505.1). Lineage (NCBI taxonomy): Eukaryota > Metazoa > Chordata > Mammalia > Perissodactyla > Equidae > Equus > Equus quagga. The sequence continues at coordinate 34,739,699 of NC_060275.1, forward strand.
GGTTAAATTATCTATGGCTTTATGACCAAGATTTAAAGAACCAATATAAAATACCTATTATAAAAACTGGTCATCGGGTCTGATAGTCATGAGACTCACTGCTCAGAATGAACCCCAGCTTTGCCCAAGGATGCTGATCCTCCCACCGTCCTTTCAAAGTGTGACAAGTTTCTGTCTTGCATCCACTTATTACTGAGTAGGGTGATGAGTAGGATGGATGGCTTTCTCTTTCTCTTATCTTTAATTCAGTTTTTCTCCTCTCCAGTCTCATGCCATAATATTAAAGAATCTTCTCCTCTTTCTTATTGTTGCCATCTACACTACAAACTCATTCTGCTTCATTCCTAGAATAATTTAGCTCCTAGTTCATTCTCATTCTATCCAGCACTTTCATTTCATCCTGCATTGTAATTTCAGTATTCACCTGGATGATGTCTCCAATACCCTGTCCTCTGGGTTCTTTGCAATCCCTCTTCTGCAAGGATCTTGAATTTCACTTTATCTCTGCTGCCAGCAGATATAGTTACACCTTGAACGTTACCACCGTAATTGACCCACTCCCTCTACATCCTCCATTTTAAGAATCTCGTTCTCTGATGATCATTACCCACTTCTCCAGCTTACACTCGCAACATCAGATCATTAAACTTTTGACCTCACAAGGACCTACAATTAGTTGATTCTGTCACCTTTCCGGTGTCCCTCACTTCTCCATGTTCTCACTTTCTTCTTTATTTAGTTTAGATTCCACCTTCATTATCATTTCCTTATTTGCTCTCTCAACCCTCTTGATCCTTTTTCACTTTATTACACTCACTTGGGAAAAAGGCTAAATTTAGTTAAATCCAACTCCTGCCTACTCCGAGCCCTAGTGCCCAAAACAAAACAAACCAAAGCACGTCACCATGCTGACTGATACCACTATAAATTTATGATCACTCGCCTCACAGAGATCCTTGGTATTGCCTGGAAAACCCAAAATATTTCCCTGTCATTGATTGTTTCCTGTGCCTGGAGAATGCTTTCTCCAGATATCCTAATGGTTCTCTTCTTCACCTTTCTCTGAGAGCTTACTACCACAATATCAGTCAAATCCATCTTGATCTTTTTACTTAAATTAGTGCCCCCCAGCCTTGTCAGGCAACCCCCAACCCCGTTTTTGCTCTCTCCTAAGCTTATCACCATCTGTCACACTATATATTCTCTTTCTTGTGTATTATGACTTCTTCGACCATATTAAAAATTAGCTTGATGAAGGCGATGATTTCCCCTAGAATAGTACACAGTGCCTATACATTTTTTGTTTTTTGTGAGAAAGATTGTTCCTGAGCTAACATCTGTGCCAATCTTCCTCTATTTTATGTGGGATACCACCACACTATGGCTTGATGAGCAAGTGGTGTGTCGGTCCGTGCCCGGGATCCAGCCTGTGCACCACTGGCCTCTGAAGTAGAGCATGCGAACTTAACCACCATGCCACCAGGCTGGCTCTGACAATGCCTATACTTTTGCTTGTATGACTTCTAGTTATAAGATCTATCCTAGTTTTCTAAGATGAAGGGATCGATTTCCTTTCTCAAACCATTTCCTCTTCTGTGTCTACCTCAGTCTCAGGAAACACAGTTGACTACTTGATGTCCAAGGACACCATAAGAAGTTTCAAGCCTTTCGTAACAGTGTTATAGATGTCTGCATGCCATATTGTAATGTAGTCTTCTTTCAATTTTACCCATTCCTTTCACCATAGTAATCTATAACCCATAATGAACAAACTTCCTTTACAAATAGGAGAGAATATTTAATAATGCTTTCCTGCTGCTGGCATATTTTTGGTATTTGGTAATCTATATCATTACCAATTAATTTGCGAGGATTCCAATTTTTACAGTCTTTCCAAACTCCTGCCATCTTAATATTTTGTATCACCACTTGATTTGAGTTTAAAATACTAAATCGCCTAATATCATATTTTGTGTTTTATATATCTGATATATATGTATATATACATATACACACATAAATATATATCAGGTGGAGAAAATTAGGTATCTATCTGCAGGGAAAGGATTCCAAGAGGAAAGGCTATACTTAACCAGGCTGTATGTTAGGCAGTTCATGGGAAGTTACTTGAGTCAAGCATAGAAAATTTACTGCCGGAAAGGCCCTTTAAGTCAAGAGTCAAGAAGCAGGAGAGAACTAGAAGACTGGAAAATGAAGCCAGAAATTATAAACTGAGTGTGAATGTTGCGCAGAACCAAATTTACAGTAAAAAGAGAGAGACCATGGGAAAAAAAGGAGGGATTAAGATGGATGTCGGGCATGTCTTACAAACAGTGACTGTAGTATTCCGTTCAATGGTAGGTAGCCAGATCCTATTAGGTGACAGAATCATGTCTTTATTGCATTAGAATCATGCTGAGTACAAGTTGTTTTGGGAAGATAATCATTAATGAATGTATGAGCATTACTGCATGCCTAGGACTAGAGAACACATTAAAGCTTTGATAAAGAAGTGTAATGACAGGGTCTTTCTTCATAAGAAGCTTATAATCTAGTAGAGAAATAAAAGGAAGCTTTACACATGACATAATTAGTAAACTGGCTAGAGTATAACAAAGTTTAAATCACATGATAGGAAATAAGCTAAACTGATTATCATAGTTGACAGCATCTAAGTTATATGGCATTCAGGGACTCTCCTGAGAAGAGATAGGGGAGATGGTTCACATAATAAGGTTGGTCATATTCCCAGCAGAGGGATCACCAGGAAAGATCACCAAGCCAACAAAAATCTAGACCATGCAGATTATATTTGATATTCAATTTGCTGCATAAGAAATGACTGGATGGGACTGATAGTAGGGCTTCTGGGTGGCAATTATTCTTGGTAACCAATGATAGTTTGAGTCATGATTCAGAAAGTCTATTCAAGGCAATGTAGGGGACACTAGAGACAAGGTCAGGCGCTGTGGAATGGCAGGAGCTAGATTAGCAAGTCAGGAATCATGTGAACCCACTGAGCTGTGAGCAAGGACGCAGGCAGCAAGCCAACACAGGAAAAAGAAGTCCCAAATAGGACTGGTCAAATATCATTTAATGTTTGAAATGAGGCTCTAATGTACTTCCAGAGTTGATTGTTTATGATTCGGTGATTGGATAAGGCTAAGCTGTTAGGTTTGTTAATTTGTTAAAAAATAAAAAGATAGGCATGAATGGACATTGATTGTGGAGGGCAGATAGCAAAAGCAATAAAACTTCAAAGGTAAAGATCAATGGGGCTAGAGGCATTAAGGAAAGCCCCCTGGAAAAAAACAACAGCTTGAGGATAGGCTTGGAGGATGAGTGGAAGCATAAAGGCTCTAGAAGTAGGACATGGAGAAGAAAATATTAAAGTCCCCCAACTGGAGAGCAAGTAGAGGATCAGCATCTTCAAATAAATATATGGAAGAATATTACAACCAGCATGGCCATGAAATGGTGAGAAGGCTTAGCTGATGAATGACAAAGATGGCCATATTGCTGATTCATTTTCAGATAGATCTAGTACTTTGTTGCTGGATTCGGACATCACTCTTCCTCAGTTCTTATAAGTCTGGCTGGGTAAGCTCTGTGCTCAGGCATGAGCATAAAAGCTCCTAAAGTAAACCCATACACGGTCATTAGGAAAATGAACCGGGTCCCCAGGGAAGCATTGTGATATACAGTGTCTGAGTTTCTTCAATATCCTTATGTAATAAGGTGCCTTATAAATGTTATTAGCTGCAGGTTTTATGGCAAATTTTATGCCATTTTGATTATGATGCTGCTGGATGACAGCTAGTTTACGTTGCTTAAACATCCTCCGTATCTAATGTCGAAAGGAAGCTAATTAGCTATAACCATGAAAATGGCTGTGTCATGTGAAAAGGAAACTATGTAGAGTAAATTTCCTTACCCCGGGATTGAGAATGTTATACAATGATTACCTTCAATTTTAAAACATTTAGGCAAGCTAAAAGTCACCGAAAGGAAATTAAAAAATGAGAATGTATAACTGTTGTTTCCTAAATACATTTTTATTTGTAGCAGGCACTCATGACCCAAATTCTTTTAAGGTTTACGGCCCAATGAATCACTTTTTCTTGGTCACCAATTCTATGTGGTTGTATGTTTATTAATGTTTGCTGATGGATCATCAGTCCATATTTCTTTCGAACATCCTCGACAACATATTCAGAACATTATTTAAGACTCATTATTCACTGAAATAAAACATGCAAAAGCACAATTTGGGTAGTGGGGATATTTTATTATTGTGCGTTGTATTCTAAGTCCCTCATCAACATAAAACACTGTAAAGAGTCTATAAATCTAATTAAGGGCATTAGAATAAGAAACAATCACTGAGTAGTTAGTTAGCATAGGCAAGCCTTATGCAGAAGGAAATTCTTAGTTGCAGTTATAAATGGCAATTGAAAACTCCTTGTTACTTTTTAATACTTAAATACAGAATTGATATAGATAGTGTTTACCATAAAACAAACACAAGTGTGGGAACCAGGTAAAGGCTACTCTTTCTTTTCCTGTAGAGACTACAATTTTATCCAGGAAAGCAACGTCAAAAGTTCAGAGGTGTTTATTGGAGAGTTTCTTGTGCACCATTTAAAAAGGCACTTCTGTAAGAAGTATCTTTTCCCTTTGTTGATAACCAAGGAACCTGACCATGTGAGAATCAAGTCAATAGGGCTGGATTTGAGAGGTAGGGCTGGGAGTGGGGATTGTTTTCAAGACAGCCTCTATTGTACCACAATTTGGCTTCGTAAACCAGAGGTGGCAAACTAGTGGTCTATAGCCTGGATATATATTTCGTTTATCTTTAACAGCTCAGTAATACTTTTAAGCCAACATGTGAAATTTGGGAGATTTCACATCAAAAGTCCATTTTCTAGCTCTTGTGAAGATCCAGCCACACTCAGCCTGTATTCCTGCATGGAAACAAGCAGCTGCCCCCTAGAGGTGGGCCCTGCGCTGTCCAGCTTGCCCCCATCTCCCTGTTCTCCAGTCATCCCCAGTCTGGCTTGATACATGGTTTCATGAGCTGCCTGACCCTAGAGGGGCCTTTCCTTTAGGAAATGAGAGACTCCTTGACCTACATTTGATAGCTGAGAGGGAACACTCACATAAATTCTCTCTGAACAGAGAATATTGCTTACTAGTGACCCTCTGACTCCCATATGGGGAAGCAGTTAGACATTTTTTTCCAAAAAGAAAAAAATATGAACAGTGGATGTCCATTCTGCCATTGGGGTCATCATACCTTATTGGATTCTTTGTCAGGAACAGAGGTAATTACCTAAACTTTAGAAAACTAATAAGTAAATGCAATTGTCAAACAGACGTCTATTGAGCCCAAATCCCTGGGTCACACTGACCTTCCCACAGAGTGATTAAAATGTTAGTTATCTAATTAGTTTAATTTTAAATTTAGGGCTGTTCGCTCCTAAAATGTCTGGTCTCACCCAACTTCCTGAGTCTGACATTCCACAGATAGTGATAAATTTCTTAGGATAACTTCTCCCCATGCTTAAAATGAACTGTCTTCCAAGAGCATAGGAGTTTATCTGATGCTTTCTGGTGGATCTCTTTCAGAGAGAGAAAGAGTGAGTTCAGGGAGCCTCAGACGGAGAACAAAGTGAGAATTAATGAGGAAAGGGAGGCATCAAGAGCAAACTATGTGATACCAAGTATAGTGAACCAAACTTGGCCCCATCTATCCACCTAGTTCTGCATGGTCTTGAGCATTTTAATTAATATCAGGAACCACCATTTCCCCTGCACTTGGAGTTGTTTTTAGGTTGATGCAGGACTCACCAGGCAGTACCTAGGCTTATGGAAGACTTATACAATTCCCTTTTTTACAGACAAAGGAGGTAGAGGGATCCTATATACCTTTGCATCCAGCTCCATGACTGCCAGAAATGGACACAGGTGACCTGTAGAGTACACACCTATGATGAAAAAAAATGCTAAACCACGTCTCAGTACTAGTTCTGCCTGATGCAACCCATTTATTGAACCCTTCTGATTCACTTTTGGCAAAAATAAACTAAATTCAAGAAGTAAGAAAATGCATCTAACACCACTTTTGTACAATATCTAGATAAGCAGTGGAAAAGAAGAAATTAAATGTTTTATCTAAATTGACACAGGACTATCTGTTTTGATTTGTTTTTCCCCAAACTAAACAGTTTAGTTGTCTCAGAATCATATATACATAGCTTGATGCTCATTCATTTATTCTGTGAAAGGTGCCATCGTCAGCAGTGCAGCAAATTCGAAGATGTCTGAAGCAAGGTCTGAGCCTTCAAGGAACTTACCGTACTCTGCTGAGATAAAAATCTATACACAAGCGGCTGTAACATCAGTCAAGATACAGCAAGTGATATATGAAACGTCTGAATAAAGAACTAGTATTCTGTAAGGGAGAGCAGAGCACACTGCGAAGCTCAGCCCCTAGTAGACCTTAAATAAATTTGTGTGGAATAAACAAATGAATTAGACATACTATTTTCAGTGAGCTGACCAGATAATGCTTAATGGAGGGGGCAAACTATGCACTGGTCCGTGGAGGATAGTAGAAGTTTCATATCTGAAGATAAGATAAATAAGAATATATTTTAGATAGAGGGAATGATGTGGAAGAGAGTGTGAGAAATATTTGGGCAACATTGGGTAGATAAGTTTGACTAAAGGAGAAAACTGGGAAAGTATAATGGAATAGTAGGACCACCAGTGGGGAGGTAAGTTAGAGACAGCTTGTGGATATAATAATTATAATAATTACATTATTAGAAACAAAGACAGGCTTGAGAATGCTGGAGATCAAGTTTTATATCAAATCTATATTACACAATTTGGGCAGCAGCATACCAAGACAGACAACTAAATCTGGTTTTATTTTTTTATTTTTTCTTTATTTCTCTTATCCATTATATCACACTATTGAAACTCACAAAAGGCCAACCATATGTGTACCAATGAAGCAATCAGAGAAGATCTATGGCTATAATATATTTTCTATACTCTTGAATTTTCCCTACTGCATCATTGTATGTTTGATTTAAAAATTTGGTTAATTCAAAAAATCATTTTAACTTACAGCTTCAGATACTCATGCTTATCCTTGATGTAAATAATCAGACTGGATAATGAGTGCTATGTAGCCACAATAAAGTTAGTACCTACAATTTTAAGTTTTTAACTAATTATTTTATTGTCAGAGAGACATTTACACAAAATGAACACTGATTGTTTGTTTAAACAGTAATTTCCCAAATTGTACTTTTAAGGGTTTTTTCCCTTGGTAATTTTATTCTACTATTCAAAGTAATTAAACACAAACTTTCAAAAGGTTAACCACTTAAATCTGACTTTTCAAACAAAACGAAAATCTACTCAGAGAGAAACGGGCACAGAGATAGAAAGTAACAGTGGCAATGTTAAATTTCCCATGCCATTTCTTATAATCTTTGTCAACATCCCGAATTATGATAGAAAAGTTTAAGAAGGCATTCACACAAACATCCAGAAATTAGCTTGGTAAGCTCTTCTCAAATTCTCTGGTGAGATGTCCTTTCAGCTTTGATACTTGGTACTATTCAGTTGTTTTATGGGAAATGGGGTGTCTGCCCCAGTTGCTGCGTCCTCAGTGAAATGTTTAATAGTTTTCTCTTGCTAGAACAGGCCCCCAGTGAGAAATGAGACTCTTGTGCCACTTTTGGAATTAAAGAAACGTATCTCTAGAGTTCTGACCAACTGCCTCTTATTCCAGCAGAACGAACAACCAGATGGACGATGGAATGCCTTATGCACAACTTGCATAATCTTCAGAATGAACCAATTACAAGTGTACTTCTGACATTCTGCAAAAGAGTAAGAACTTTGTAAAAACATGTGTCCGTGCAATTCCTACAGCATCAGAGCACGGTGCTCTAGTCTGCACGACTAATTTTATTTTCTCTCTGAATTTTTCTTTTTTATTAAATTATTCATTATTCCATTTAAAGATACCGTCTCAGATAAAATGGGGACACTTTCAAAAGAAGGATTTAATGAACAGAATTGAGAAAGGTATGTACCAGTCTCTCTTTTTATTGCTCTAAATATTTTCCCTGTGTTTAATCATTTGGGGGATAAGTTCTGCTTTAAGTAAATATCAGAATTGACCCAATGAGGAACACAATTTCTCCAAAAGGAGAACAAGAATCCCAATTGCAATATATCCATTAAAATGTCCCCACAAACTGTTCCAATCTAAATTATCTCAGGCTGCTATGTCTTTCCAGCCTTATTGATTTGAAAAATAACAAACAAGCATAAATGACATTTACAGCTCTTAATTGGTGTCATTAGCAGTTCTTATTATTCTGCAGGACAAGCACTAACCCTTTATTGAGAATTCAGCGATGCAGGTCTGCTTGGGACTCATCAGCCTTAAAGACAAGTAATAAAACAGCTGAGTGACTGACTTAGAGCCCTATTCATCAACAAAGGCCACAGGCAGCTGGGCCCTATTTTCCCTTGATTTGTTTTATGCAGTTATTTAGACCTTGGAACTGCAAAAGGAAAAAGGCATAACATTGGGAGGAATTTGAATTGATTTCTCATACCCTTCGGTCTTAGCAATCCTAGGGGCAAACTGTAGGGTTTCTATTTGGGTTGTCATTCTCTGTTTGCTTGTTAGCGGATTCAACTGGACACTTCAAACAATTGGAAGCCAAGATGGGGACTTCCTCTGGGTCTCTCATCTGAAGTTGTCTTTGGCATCTACTAGGTTTCTACTAAGGAGATACTGGTTTCTGAAGGGACTTTGCCTTTGAACAGGGTTCAGGGTCTTAACTTGGGTTTTCCAGGTTCAGCCAGTGACTATGGAAAGATATTTGGAGACACGTGGCCTTCCTGACTCCTTGAAGTCATAACTGATTTTCAGCCAGGCTACTGGCTGATTCCTAGTTATTAAAAGAGCCTGAACTTCTTTAGGCTTCTCATGCTTCTGAGCCAGGTAAGGGTGAGGAGAGACCAATGTTTTTCAGGGTCAGTCATCTTGTCAGGCTTTGAGAATTCACTGACCTCCCTGTGCAATGAGCTATGGCTCCCACACTCCTTCCCTTGTGATTGTTTTTTGATTTAATTTGGGCTGGCCACTTGTTTAGAGAGTTACTAATATTCTCCTTAGATAGCTATGGTGAATACTTTTTTTTTAATCTTTTATGTTAACTGCAAGGTGATTGCATCTTGATACCTATAGCTGTTTCTTATGTTAAAAAAAAAATTGAGAAAGGTAACAGAAAATGTGCACCCTTCAATCTTGTAACCCTGTCTCTGTGAGACTGACTAAATAATTGAGTGTAAATAGTTGTGCATGAAACTCTAATAGTCTATGAATCAGGTTCCTCATAAATGAGCTGCACAAACTATGTGTGAGGGTTTATGTCTTTTAATTTTGTAATTTATTTGCCATGGAAATCTCAGCTGAGAAGTAGTATCTGGTTTTCATCTACAGCCTGCTTTTTACCTACATGTGTAAGGTGGACTGTACGAAGCAGAAAGTAGGTCAAGTAGTACATACGGGGCAAGTGGCTTCGTTAAAAGCTGGACCCTCAATGCCCTTTCCTGCCATTAGACCCTTGTGCAATCCGACTGCTCAGCCTTGCTCTCAGACTTTGTTGTGGCAGTCTGCAGTAAGCTCAGAATGACACATTGATATTAATAATCCAAGAATTTAAGGAAAAAAACATACTATATGGGGCCGGCCTGGTGCCCTAGTGGTTGAATTCATGTGCTCTGCTTCAGCAACCCAGGGTTTGTAGGTTTGGATACTGGGCGTGAACCTACACAGTGCTCATCAAACCACGCTGAGGTGGCGTCCCACATACAAAATAGAGGAAGATTGGCACAGATGTTATCTTAGGGCCAACCTTCCTCACACACATACAAAAAAAAACACTTTATAAAAAAAAATACTGTAAGCCCAGTTTCTAGTATATGAGACTGGGGAAAAAGTGTGTGTGAAGAAATCAGAGGTCATCTGATAAGCTGGTTCAAAATTGCCATTCAAAAAAAAAAAAAAATATATATATATATATATACTCTCTCTCTGTATATATATATATATATGTATATATATATATATATTTCAGCTGTGTAACTTATATGCATTTCCTTACAAATATGAAAATCTGATGTAAATTTCTGCCCAGCAGTGAGGTGTTTACGTTCCATAAGGGAAGGATGGATGCCTTTTTTTCATTCTCATTTGCCTGCCAAAACCAAGCTTAGAGTTGCGTGTGTTTTGTGCTGGAGCCAATGTTATGACTTGTCTATGAAAAACAGGGTATAGGTGACAAATGCAAGCTGTGTGTGCTTCCTGCTGTGGATCTGTGAGCCCCCAGGATTCTGCACTCCTATTCTGCTGCTTAAGCTGCAGGAAGCAGCACTCCTCTATCAAGAGGAAGTGGTGCCCAGGGGTGGGTCTTTTCTACTCTCTTGTGCAAACATCAGTCATGGGTCAGAAGACAATCTTAGTTGGTAGCAAAAATTCCAAATCTCCAAACCCAATCCTTCTGGTCTTTCTTTCACACATGTCAGCAGGAGAGGAGGGGTCTTACTTAACCTTTCATAGCACTGCCCAGCAGCCAGCTGTTGGCAGTCATCTCCATAGAGCTACGAAACAGTCTCCACATAGGACTGGTCCTAAGCCATGATCAGCCAAACAGGAGAAACAGAGGAAGAAGATGGGTCTCCGTATCAGAATCCAAGACTTTGTTCTTGGTCCTCAATCTTTTTCATGCTCTTACTATTCAATTGACTATTCCATTTCTCTACTTAATTTCCTATAGTTAGTTTTTATGTATTTCTTTCTTTAGACAACCTTCCTAATATTTATGTACTTTTTATGTAGACACAGACAGGCAAATATAAGGTGATAAGAAGGGAAAGGTTTGTTGGTTGCCCTCACACATCACCAGCAAATCTGCGTTCTCTCAAAGTTATGTCTACTCAGAACTTCCTAGTACTTCCAGAAGATTATTTTCATTCTCAATTTCTATCAATATAACTTCTATTTATTGTGACCAGGTGCTGTCTAAAGGGCTTATATACATGATTTAATGTAAACCTCACTAAAACCTTAAGAGGTGGGTGTTACTATCGTTAACTAAAGGATGAAAAAACTGAAATTCACAGAGATTATATAATTTGCCCAACGCCATGCCAGTGGTGAGTTACAGAGTCAAGATTTTAAAGCTCAAATTCAAAGCCCATGGTTGCAATCACTATTCCACAGGGTTTCATCTGATTAGAAACATTAATCCTTAAAAGAAATCATTTTAGGTATTCTGAACACTAGTTTCTTGGATCCATGGTCTACAGATGAGCTTTATGGGGCTATGCATCTACTGAAAGATAAATGTATGTGTGTGTCTGTGTGTGTGTGAATGTTTGAATGTAGGATGGCACTCAGTAGATTCTTGAAAGGACTCTAACCCCCAAATGACTGTGGACCACTAAATTAGCTTTACTGCTCTCGGGTGTAATGTGCAGAAGAACACTGCAAGCCTGGGTGCTCAGTGCTTGAGTGCATCTTTTCAAATGGAGGTGCTGGGAAGCTAGTGGAAAGCATTCATGTTTAATCACATGCTGTGAACTGTGAAGCTTAGAGGAGATACACACAGTGGAGATCAATGCTTCATTTTACCATGTTGAGAGAGCAAGTAACTCTAGAGGAACGCTTTTCACAGCAGTACATGAAAAAGTGGTTAGACATCAAGGTTGAAGGAAGCCAGAAGCTGATGATGGAAGCAGGGCCATGGAGTGTCTGGGGCACAGATTCTCAACCCTCAATGTACAAAAGTTATCTGGAGAGTCTTTTAAAAATGTTGATGGCAGGGCATCCTTCCACATTCAATAGAGTCAGAATTTTTGAGATTGGGCTTGGGTATCTGTATTTTTGATGCAGAGAGGATTGAGGACTACTGATCAGGTGAATTGGTTTTCCAAGACAAGAGGCACAGGGTATTTGGGGGAGGAAGAATTGTAGATAAATTTTACTATTAGAATCTTCTCTTGATTTCTCACTATGTCACAAAACTTAAGTAGACATACATACACACACTTGCATACACTTATATCCTCCAGGACGTCTTCTGTCTACTATTTCCCCCTTGGCTCTATTATTAAAAACTGTGCTAGAATATTTTAAAATAAATTCATTCATTCTAAATTGTAAATGGCAGATAACTTGATTTGCTACCTTTCCAGAGACGTTAAACTTTTAATAGAAATGACGTTCACATGATGAAATTTCAGGAGTCCAAAAACATGGAGTTTATCAAGGTATTCCCTAGAACCCACATATCACATTGCATGGGGATTTATATACGGGTAACAATCATTATGAGGAGTCATTTAATAAATTAATTGACTACAGCAGCTTGGAAGAGAAGATGGTGAGTTAAGTTAGAGATATTTCAAGTTTGAGGTTCCCATGGGAGGTTGAAATGGAGATTGTGAGTGAGATGATATATCTTGAGAGACCTCAGGGGTGATGAAAATAGCATTTCAAGCTATGGGTGTCTGATTTGAGGAATTGATGGTCAGATACCTATTCTACTTGATCCAATTTTTGGAAAATAAATACAAGGTTCTCGATGACTGGCCATTTGTGGTAGCTTGTTATTTTTTATCATCTTGTGCTAAAACTGTATTATCGACCAGGCTGACAAACTCCACACTTGCACACCGAGCATTATATCCAACAAAGCCTGTAAACATCACCTGGTGCCAAAGGAGAGCCATAAATCTAGATCTACATGGCATTTCCGCGTTCCTGTTCACAGCTTTTGTGAAAAGGGGTTCTTCTTGAGGTTCCCCCCTCCATATTTCAAGACAACAGGTGTGAGGCTTTATTTGTTAGATTCTGCAGGGTCTCAGACATTCACAAACCTACTCAGTTGTGATGAGAACTGGCTTAAAAGCCCTCAAGTGCCATGCAAGAATTTCTTTTGATGGTAAGACATAATTTAAACTACTCAATAGAGTATGTCAGATCAGCAACATTTATTTTAGCTGGCTAGTGTTACTCTGTGAATGGCACTAGACCCCTTCCTAAACAGGTCCAGATCTGTAGAATTGCTATGAAAAGCCAAGGTTGAGCAAGAGAAGGCAGCAAGGTCTCCATTGCTCAGTCCACACTTTCAAAGGGAGCAGACAACAGGTTTCTCCCAACCCACCCAACAAAAGATGCATGAAATCTATCATCAACAGGCTGTCAAAGGGAAAGATGCATATGGATGATGGTATTTCAGACACTGTGACATTCGAATCTTATTATTTTGAAAGGAATTACCCTCTTTAAAAAATACGTCTTCAGAACAAACCCATATGAAGAATGAAAAGAGGAAAACCAGGAGAAGCAATATTTAAAGATTTAACTATTCTTTTGGTTTATGAAAGTCCTAACCTCAAATAAAAAGCGTCAGTTACACCAAAGTCATATTAATTAATGAGTTAGAGGAAAGTGCATTCAACTAGTTTTCACAAAAACCTGAATTTTATACCTGGCTTCCTCACTGATTGACTTTGTGACCTTGGACTGTTTACTTCATATTTCAAGACTTCAGTTTTCTCAACATAAAATGAGGGAATCAGACTAAATGATCTCTAATATTCCTTCCAGCATTAACATCCTGCAAATGTATTCGTCGAAGATAGAAGACCTTAAATGAGCATTTGGTTTAAAGTGTGACTGGTTTTACAATCAGATATATTGTCTATGACCTATTCAGAATCCAAGATCTGCCTGCGGAATTCTCAACTCTGATTTCAGACACCACAGCGTTCAGAAAGTTAGCACGGAGAAACTTTAGCAAGTTTCTACCCTGACCCTTTCTTTAATAGGTTAGGGAGCCATGCCCCAGTGAGAGGATGTCTGACTAAGGCTACTTAGCTAATGGGCTGAGCCGGACACAGAACTGGAATATTCTAATTGAAAATCTATACCAAATTTTATATCTTTATTTAAAATGTATGTTTCTACAAATAATCTGAACCTAATTCTTGAATTCACCTGATTTTAAACAAAGGTGACACGATTAAATGAATGCAACGGTGACAAGAGTCGGAAGTTGTACAACTATCAATCCTAATAGTTTTGCAGCTCCAAAGTTGCATGAAGAAACTGCACAGCTGATAAATTAGGAATTGGTCAAATTATTTCACGTTGTTTTTAAAGTTCACATTAGGTAATCATAGTCTTTCAGGCTATCAGTTTCATAAGTCTTGCCAAGTAAGACCCCTGAAAGCAGGGCTTGTGCTTCTTTCCCGTTTTGTTTTCTGCTCTACACCTGCTGGCTAGGCAGCCAGAGATTGAACACAGAAATCAGCTCGGCACAAACTGCACGTGCAAACTTGAACAAATCACGTCATGTCTCTTTGATGTTTTCTCCACATCAATAAAACAAGGGGATTGAAATGCAAAGTCTTTAATGTCCACTTCAGCTCTGAAATTCCAGGATTCCAATAAATGGGCAGATTATAAATAGACAGATAAGTGACTTGTTTACTAGACTTTTTTCCTGAATTAAAGTGGATATAATCAAAAAGTCAAAGTGAATGAGAGGGTTAACTTCCCAGCTCAAGAGAACTTTTTTTGGTCTTCTTCCCTGGTATGCAGTAGGAACTGGTTAAACTAGAAAAATTCAAGTTATAAATATTTAAACTGCTTTTTTACAACACAGAGCTTAGATGCAAAGGCGTTTAAGCACTTTAAGAAATAGATTGAAAAGAAATGTCATTATCTTGATTTTCTGAATTGATTTGCTTAATAACAATACTTAGCATTTATATAGTGTTCGTATTTTCAAATTGCTTTATAATCATTAATCAGTTAATTCATGCAACCTCTCTGCGAGGTCAAGATTATTATCCCAATTTTACAGACAAAGAAATTGAGATGTGGAGAAATTAAGTGACTTGCCCAAGGTCATTGAGGAAGTGAGTGACAGGCTCTGGATTAAAACTTTGAGACTGAGTCTATGCTGGCTAAATGAATTGCAGAATTGACATAATCAACTGAATAATTAAAGAAGAAATAATCATTTTCTCCAAAACAGTGAGAAAATTGATATAATGCTGGGCACTTACCAGGCTTGAATAATCTAAATGGTTGTTATTTTACGTTTCACATATAGAAATAAGCCATAGATACACTTGTAAACAAAACCCAATTTGTGATGTTTTGTTCTCCTTAATCGTAACAGTCTGCCCCAATCTTATTGATCTATTGGTGCTTTGCAAAGTTTTTCCCCTTTATTTGAGAAATCTTCAAAACAAGCACTAAGAATTCTCTGTCTTAATTCAAGTATTCACCAGTTTCCTTCCCTCCCTCCACCCCATCCCAGGGGAGGAAACTGGTGAACATCTGAATTAAAACAGAATTTTTAACAGTAAGACCATAGTTCTTTTTATTATACCATCAAGGTTAATAAGGCGACAAAATCAGAAATATTTGATGGACCAGATAGATTTTCATGTATTCCTTAAAGGATGTTATATTCTGATAAGAGGAAACTAAGGCAGAAGGTACATCTTGAGTGAAAAGAAAAAGGTGAGGAAGAAATAGTCTGGTGGGTAGACATTTCAAGTGTGAAAGATATGCAAAAGCGGAGACAAGAATATATTATACAATGAAGCAGGGATGCATTAAGCAGATCATAAGCTTGAATCAGAGTAACACTCAAGACTTTCAGGCATGCGACCGGAAAACCAAAGACCAGTTTATTTTTTTCTCTCAATTAGTTTTCACTATTGTTATTGTTTTCCCACTTCAACTATCTTTAAAAGTTTACAATGATAGCAACAATTGAAAGATGTTGGAAACTTCTTGGCTTTTCTTTGCTTTTAACCAGCTCTGGAACATGGCACAAGTTGCTTTTGTTTGCAGACTCAATTTCCTCATTAAACTGGGTAGAGTGGAGGCAAGAGAAAAAGGAGCCAATGTTACTGGTGCACCGTATAGCTGTAATGTGCCAGGTCCTATCTCTCTGTCATCTCGTTTGATATCAGAGAACATTGGGAAGTGGTTGTTATTTATGTATGGGTGAGGTGACAAACATTTAGAAATGTTAAATAGCATGCTCAAAGAAGTGTTAGAGGTAGTTTTTGAATTCATATCTACACAGACTTTAAAGCCTATGTGCTAGTGTATTTATCTGCATCCACATCTTTTAGGATAGCGGAAAATTAAGATAAATTCAGGATAAAAGAAAATTAAGTGCATTTCCAAGTAAGCCACTAGTTCTCAAACATTGTTGCACATTAGAATCACTTGGGAATCTTCAAAAACTGTTATGCCTGACTCCTACTCAGACTTCTGATTTAATTGGCTAGGAGTATCACCTGGGCGTGGGAGTATTTTAAAACTCCGCATGTAATTGGGAACCACTGATATAAGCAAATGATGTTACACTCATCTGAGAGATGCAGCAGCCAACCAGACTCAACATGAGAAATCCTAAAGACCTCTTCTGGTTGAGATTTTTTACAAAATTTTAAAAATAGAAGTAACATAGTTTGTTGCCTGATTTGTGTGATGATGAGAGTCTAAGCTATATTAAGATTTTCACAAGAATGGAAACCATTTTACCTGTCTTACAATAGTCTCTGACTCTATTTTATTTCTCTCTGTGTCTGTCTCTATTTCTTTCTGTCTCTGTCACTCTTTCTCTCTGTATCTCTTGCTTCTTCCAGACACAGAAATGTAATTGGAATCATCTCAAGTTCTGGTTGTTTAGAAAATCATCTCTAGCAATAGTTCTCACTTTCAAAATTTGCTCATGCCCTGCTCACGAGTGGGAAAAGCAAAGACTTTGGGGGTTAGACTCAGCCATGTTTTAATCTTAGCTCTACCAATTACATAATTGTGTAGTCTTGAACAAATTGATAACCTCACTAAATCTCATGTTCCTCACATGTCAAGTGAGAATAAAAATATCGAACTCATAGAAAAACTGTGGACCCACACATGCTAAGGTAAAGGGACGACACATGCTTCCTTGGTCCACATCCTGGCATAAACTGGCCTTTCTTCCTCTCCCCTTCCTGTCACTAAAAAATGCCACTCAAAGCAGTAATTTCCTTCTTCCATGACACTGTCTTTTCCATGTATTTTGGGGTTAACCTATACTTTCTTTCATACTATGCTGTCTCATTTCAGATTTACCTCACTGTCTCTTATTGCGCTTATTTTATTTCATCCTTTCATTTTTATGCGTTTCTTATGCAGTAACCTTGTCTCTGCAAATACTTGATAAGTTGTTTAAAGATCGGGGAATATGATGTTTAATTTTTTTTTAATTCAGTCCTTTAATCCTGTCCCATCTCATCCCTGACCTCTCTCTTTGTTCCTACTCCTGAGCATCACAGAAAACAAACATCTCATAGAATCTACATCTATAGTTGGTGAAATCTATGAGAAACATAGTTTATAGTCATGTACTCTGAAAAGCAATGAGTTTCTCATTACTGGCATCACTACTTCGGTTGGTCTCAATGACAAGGATTTAAGCAAGCAGAGACTCTGGGGGACTCTCTGCATCTGGAGGTGCAGGAAAGTGGGAATATGTCAAAGTCCATCAAAATTTATTTTTTGTTTAAGGCTGTGCTCACACAGGACATCAGTAACCTGATCCTGAACACAGCTTTTTCTTGATGTTACATGACAATGAGACTGGGTAAAAATCCTCACTAGGGCCCTACAGCAAAAACCTGATGCCCTAAAGCATGGGATTTGATCGCCCCTATCTTAGAAGGAAAAGTTCAAATGTTGTTTGACTTTAGAATTCTTTTAAATCCCGCTACTGTGCTTAACTGGAAGGAGACAGTGAATTTCAATAACTGACATATACTGTTGTCTAGGGGAATTTCCCCCGCTTTCATTTCAGATTTTCTAGGTAACATCTTGATTCAAGATTCTGTATTTGAAATTTCTGAGTAAAATCACTTGTTTGCCTATCTTCTGCCCCAATATAATAGATACTTGCATTGCATAATGTATTTCCACATCCTTATTGTTCTGGATACTGGAATCTGGCATGTCTTTCTACTTTTTTTCTGTTATTCAAATCCTGCTCAGACTTTAAATCCCATTTCAAATACCTCTGTGAAGCTGTCTCTCACTTCAGCAGCTCTTACTGGTGTCTTCCTTTAATATCTTATAGCGAGGATGCTCTGCACCACAACGGTTGAACAATTAATTATTATATGATATTTTTGTGTGCTGTCATCTCATACTTTCTACGTGGCGTTTGTTTTATTTCATGTGTCAGCGTTGATTGGAAGCTTCTGAATGGCAAGAAACTTGTTTTCTCAACATGCCTTCTCCATAATTCTGTATTTATACAAAGTATTCACAGATTCATGTTTATTTGTTGATCTCCAGTGAATTTGGATTTGAGGAGGAGAGAAATAAAATGAATTTTAAGAAAGAGAAATTGGCCCCTAGAACAAAGGGTAAATTTAATGAAATCTGGATTATTTACATACAAATTTACTTTATAAATTCTCCATGGCATTTAAAAGCTTATCCTAGTTCTTTCTCCCTTTTTTCTAAGTCCCCTTCCTCTGGTGTTACTTGCTATGTGCTTTGGGAATGCAAATTATTTCTTTAACATTAGACCAAAGCAAAACATAATTAGAAAGAGAGATCAAAGATGCATCCTCTAATACATCTCAAGGCCAAATATGAATGATTTCTGAATGATCTGCTGCTTAACTTAATCGTGTCACACAGATCATCAAAAGTTATGCTACCACATTTAATCTGGCATTAACCCCTGCGTTTTGAGAAGGACAGTGTGAATTTGTCCAAAATAGTATTGATCTCCTTTAACATTGCAAGTGGACTCTGGCTTGGCAAACTAAGACTTAGTCTGAAAGCTAAAGAGCATGGGGATACTCTAAAAGACATAAACAGAAATAAAAAGTGAAAAGCAATAAAGCAAAGCACTGACTAGAATCACCAGCTCTCAGGATGCCTTCGGAAGCTCTGTGGATTGGCAAGAGGGGAAGTATTCATCATAATAGCAGGAAGGAAGGACTATTCCACGTAATTGTCTGCCTGGCCTGACATTCCTACTTTGAAGATAAAATGTTTGCTAAAATTGTGAAGCCTAATGAAAGTAAAACAGTATTTTGCCTTAAAGGAAAATAAAATATAGAGTGGCACATCTATTCTAATCTTCTTATACATGAAAGACTACAATAAATAGGAGCAGGAAGACTCTTTTCTCAGCCTTTTAGTATATGATAGGTGGGAGAAAACAAACAAATAAAATGAAACAAATAGGGCAAAAAGAACAATATTTGGAGGTAGATCATACCTTGGAAATCAATTAATCCAACCTCCTTATTCTGCAGATGAAGAAACTAGGCCTTAGGGAGGTGAAGTGACTTGACCAAGGTAACACAGTCAACTTGGCAAAATATGGCAAAGACTGAAAATGGCTAATTTTCAATTTACTATTCCATTCACTACATCATCACAGAGAGAAAGAACTCTGATTGTAGTAGTTAAGGTTGTGGGATGTAATTTCAAAGAGAAGTGTGGATGTATTTTTTTAGAACAGTTTTGGAAAGTGTAGGCATACATTGAATGGGATGATTCAACAGGCGGGATTATCTAGGGAAGAAAAATTGATTAAATGATGTCTAACATGTCTCTGTGCCCCAGAAAGAAGTTTCAGTGATATCATTTTTGGAAATGAATCAATAGAAATGTCAGTGGGTTTCAAAAATGATCTTGTGTGCCAATTTGAGGTAAATACTTCTCCATTCCTATGGGAACTCTCATCAAAACCCCTCACTTCCCAAGAAGAGATGTCAGACTAGAGTGTACAATGTTCAACACCCCAACTTGCACCCAATTTTGTGACCACTTGATGTAAAGTCTCAGAGGATGAACTAGCTCTCAAACCTGAAGGTGTTGACCTTGGGACAAACTGTGTGTAGGAAACTTCCACCATCCTAAAATTCCAGTGATGAATTCTGTACGACTTCTGCCCCAGCAATTTGGGAAAGTTGAGTTACTGTTAGTTTCATCTCATAATTCATTAGTTTGATTGAGTATCACTAAGCTGAACATCTGGAGATAAACGAAAGGTACATAAATGACAATCACATTTTTACAAAATGGGAAAATAAAAATCCATTTTGGAAAATACAATGGTAATAAGCTGCTCTAGAAACTGTGTAAATGAAAGGAAACCATCCATGTTCCACTTTGTCATAAATCCAAGCAAAATAGCTTCATTAGAAATATTTACAAGATTCTAACTGGCTATGCGTTTTACCTTGGTAACTTCTGTAAGTGTATGAATGTCTTTCTGAAATATGTAATTACATTTTATGTATATTATGTATATGTATATAATTATACATATATATGTGAATATACACACAGCTATATTCCTCAAAGTATTTCTTTGAGGTGGACTTATGTTAGCAAAATTCCTTTTCCACTCTGATTTTTGTGTCATTATCCTAAAGCTGAAGGGGATTATAAAATCCACTGACTGCTCCATCATTGTATTCTCCACAGTATAAACCAGAACATGGAACTTTGTACACATTCAACTGGTAGATGAGATCATATCATTTATTTTTTTTAAAACCATCCAATGGCTTCCGATTAGACTTCAGATCAAATTCCTACTCTTTACTGTCATCACAAGATCTTGATTCACCTGGCCCTGTCTACCTTATCTCAAACCACTAACTCCTTTCTCCACTCTTTTAGCCCATTAGACTTTTTAGTTTTTTTATTGAGCACCACCAGAATTGTTTCTACCTTGGGCCTTTCATGCCTGCTGCTTGATGCCAGGAACCCCAGAGTGCCACACATTTTATGCCTAGCTCTTCTTCAGAAGGGTCTTTTATGACCACCTAATTTAAAAGAACTCCATTTATTTCAGTGACTCTCCTCTGCAATCGCCCTGGGTTCTGATCTTCACAAAATTTACCTTTTTATCCCTCCCCTAATCTTTTTTAAAAGATTTTAATTTTTTTTTCCTTTTTCTCCCCAAAGCCCCCTGATACATAGTTGTGTATTTTTTAGTTGTGAGTCCTTCTAGTCGTGGTATGTGGGACGCCACCTCAGCATGGCTTGATGAGTGCTGCCATGTCTGTGCCCAGGATCCTAACTGGCAAAACCCTAGGCCTCCAAAGTGGAGCCTACGAACTTAACCACTCGGCCAAGGGGCTGGCCCCCCAAAATTTTTAAATTTACTTTTATGAATTGTTTTAGTTTTACTTTTGTGTCTGTATTCCCTAGTAGAATCTAACCCCCCTGAAATTAGAGCTATTATTTGTCCTATTCACCTCCATATCCCTAGTATATGGAAGAGTGCCTGACTCAGGGTAGATGCCAAATAAACAGGGAACAAATGAATTAATGCATTGAGATATGAGACTAAGAAGAGGAGAGAGGGAAAATATCCATATTATGTAGTATTGCATATTCCTATAACATCACCACTAACCTGGGTTTCTCTCTCTAGTTGGGAAAAGGTGCTGAGGGGTGAACTCTTTTCTCTACCACAAGGAAGAGAATTGCAGGATTTATGGAAATTAGGATTGGTAACTCAAATATTCCCCACCCAGATTGTCTTAGCTTTTACAGGAGCTGAGGAAAACCCATTATGGGACTCTGGAAGGCAGATCTTGCATTTCTTATTTAATACTCCTGTCGACATGATTCTGCTCAACTTAGTATGAGATGGGATAGAGACATCCAAGATATTAACAATGTCTCCAGCTGTTTCTGACATCCAAATATTTTGGGAATCAAAGCAGGGAAACTCCCATTCCTTCTCCCTTAGAAACACAATATGCAATCTATCTTCACTGACGCTGTGGTGAGGAGACACCTCTATTCAAATCTCCATACGTATCCATCTATTGATGTGAACCACGATGAGCACAGTAGCAGGTGCCTCAGTTAAACACTTAATATCTCTTGAGTAGCTCTTACATTTCTGGTAATGCATTGAGCTCTATATGGTTTTAAATAGAAAAACGTTTCATGACATTGATTCTATTTTAAGTAACTAAATGATACGAAGAAACAGGCTATAAGATGAAATCAAATAGGCGCACAGTCAAATTAGCCCATCCCTCCTTGCTCTTTTCAGAATCATGACTCTGAACTGGATGGATTCTGAGTTAGGATATTAGATGGTTGAGCTTACTTTAAAAGCTGTTTGTGTGTGTGTATGTGTCTGTATTTATATGTGTGGTGTAAGAGTGTTTGGATTCCAACTATGGGTCTATACAAGGTAAAGAAGGTGAACTTGGCATGAGCCAGAAATCCTCAAGTTCCAGAGCTCGCTTCTTAGGAATGATCTTCAGCAAATAATTCTGGTCATTTGGTATCAGTTTGCCCATATCTCATCTAAAATAAACCTGAGTTTAATTATGAAGTGATTAATAAAATTGCTAGGGGGCCAGCCCCCATGGTCTAGTGGTTAGGTTCAGCATGCTTTGCTTTGGCAGCCCAGGTTTGATTCCGGGGTGTGGACCTATACCACTTTCTGTCAGCAGCTATGCTGTGGTGACAGCTCACATACAAAATGAGGCAGATTGGCAGTGGATGGTAGCTCAGGGCAAATCTTCCTCAGCAAAACAAAACAAAAAGAAGAAGAAGGAAGAAAGAAAGAAAGAAGAAAACTACTAGAAATCAAAATCTTTCAGAAATGAAAATACGAAATAATAATTTGTGATGTATGGCAATGAGATTAATGCGGTCTGAAGTATCCATAAACTGTTTGATTTTGGAGGTGAGACTGGAGTTGGTTTCTGAAAGGTTCTTAGTATGTGTATGGATGGAAATGAGTGAAGACTTCAACTGAAGGAGTAAGGATGATGAAGATGCTATTAATAGTGACAAAGTGATATAATATTCCCTTTTTGAAAACTTCCTTAAGCTATATTTACTCATTTAACATTTATAAAGCCCTTCCTGTGCATTACTGGAATATCAAGGAAGGCAATGTGGAATTGAATATGGACCTCAAGGTTTGAATACGAATCTTTGCTAGCTTTTTTGCTGGTTTATGACCTTGGCTGTATTACTTAATATCTCTGAATCTCATTTTTTTAAATCTATAAAATGGGGATTATAATACCTACCTTACAGAATCACTTTAAGATTTAAGTGAAATAAAGAATATCTATTACCTTACTTAGTAATTGGCATATTCAGTAAGTCTTAGGTGCTTTTCCTTCACCTTAAGGCAAGAAGGGGATTGTCACCTAGGCTCTAGGTCAGTTACTAACGTGTTGCTAATAAAGACGTCATTCCTATATCAAGTTAAGGAGCGATCCTGGTGAGATAGGACCCATCACAGACAGTTCTTTGTCTCTGTTATGCATAGGTAGAATATCATTTCCCCAAATTCAATTCCATTCCATTTAATTTAGTGAGTGTTCACTCAACACTACTGTGGGCCAACACATGTTCACAAAGGAGCAGATAGCTGCCTCATCCTTAAAAAAATATCTTCTCCGGTTGGAGAAACCATGGCAAATCAACGCATAAAGCAGGCAGACAATAAGAGAATTAGAACATGACTAAGTCTTTGAGTGGCACAGACTAAAAGGGGAGGAAGAGAAATTCGGGAAGGACATGAGTCTCAAACTGGTATGTGAAAGATCAATAGCAGATGAATATGCAAGAGAGAGAAAGAGAGAGAGCATTTCAGGTTATGGAAACTGCCGCAAGGGGATGGAAGTGAGCGTGGCCTAATTACTGGACGTGAGCAGCCAAGCCTGACTGCAGCGTTAGGAGGAGGAGTATGGTGGGAAATAAATTGGAAAAGTAAAGTTAGAGTGAGATTTTAGAAGGCTTTAAAAGCCAGGCTGGGGAGTTTGGAATTTAACTTCTTCATGAAATGTAATAACTAGCCTTGCTTTGCAGATGAAGGAAGGGGATTTGAGGTCATCAGGCTCCTGTCTCCAATGATTGGCTCTAATGATGAGTTTCCAATCACACCGGTGAAATGCACAGTGCCCAGGACATAAAGCTATTCCATGTAGGAGCCCAGAAATAGCACCTCCACCCACATAAACATTTAAAATACAATTTGATTTTTCAGATTTTTTTAATACACAATTTACATTTTTTGTAAAAAATATGGATCCTTCTGTAACAGAAACAGGATATCCAGAAGAGAGAAAAACACTAATCAAGCCCGTGTAATTTTATTTGATGCTCTTATCCTCAGGAGAATGAAAATCTGATGGATTAAAACAGCATAATCGACTTAGAGCCTCTACGAAACTCTATGGGATGTTTCTGGAGTGAAAATCAGCAATTTTAAATTCTAGAGAGCAGCAAATATTGTTTGGGCAGACTTTTTAATATTTCTGATCCTCAGAAGCCTAATCTTTTCCCATTTGGGGGTGACAGTGACCTTAAATCAGCTATTCACAATCTGTTGGCAAGTGAGATCAAAATATATGCTTAGACAACCTTTTTTGCACATCTTCACGATGTGAAAAAAAGAATAAAAGGAGTTCTCAGCCCAGAATATAAACTATGCTGACAATTACACTTGGCCTGCCTAGACATTTCCTGTGCTAAACTCCACGAGGAGAGTAATGCAAAGCCGCCTTGCACATGGGGAAAAATCAATTTCATAAGAGATATATCTTCGTGTGTCATGATTCAGTGTATGATTGTGGCCTTTGATGTCTATTTAGCTGGCTGCAAATTTACAGCCATAACTTTTAATTCCCAGCAATGAGAGCAGCAAAAATAACTTAACAGTTAAATAGGAACCTTGTGCTCATTGGGTGACTGTAATCAACTGCCAGGAATGACCTTGAAATTGGACATTCCACTCTGCTTAAGCGCCATTAGCAATATTTTTCAGAAAGAAAACCATTTAGTTGGTTGGCAAAAAAAAAAGAAAATACCGATAAAAATCTACTCTTGGCTACTCTCTAAATTGCATTGCACTATCTGTTCGCCAGCTCAGGGTGAAGAGCATTGTATATTAAAAGATTTTCATTGTGTAATAATGTGAATACCAGCAGCAGTAATTATAAAATCAATAATTCGTAATAAATATGTCCTCCTTATATAATTACTAAATGATTGCAAAACCAATATTGTGCACTAGTTAGAATGGAAAAGGTTGCTGTTAAAGACTTTCTATATTACACATTATTGTTCAAATCTTAAACAGCCTTGGTCAAATGAAGCAAAGCTTCACTCTCATCAGAATTAAACTAAAAGCTATTTTTTTTAGAGTTACTGAAAAATATTTGATTCATGGTGACACTAATTTTTAGATTAAAATACTCATCTTCAATGTGACTATGTGTGGTATTTCTACTGCCTCCTTTGTTTTGTGTTGGATCCTCTTGTGATTTTTACCTCAATGAAGGTATGTCTATGCCTCCCCATTAATCTGCCTCAGGGGTTCATCTAATTGCCATTTCTCATATCTTATAAAGTCAAACTCATAGACAAATTTTCATTGGCCCTTATATTTCAATTCACTGTGCAAGGGAGCACGTTCCTACTGGGAGAAAGTCAACCGAGTTCCCTTTCTGTGAAGACAGAGTGTGCTTTTGGTCTTTGCATCACTTCTGAATCATCTACAACCCTGTGGGGCTGCTAAGAAGGAGACATTACCGTTTACTGCTGGTCTTACCAATACAACAGCACTGAGCCCTCGCCAGACATGACTCAAAATGGAACACAACATCTTTGGCATCAGTTGACTTGGAAGGTAGACCCCTAACCCTGTGCATTCTCCCTATAATTCTTCAAGGTATATTTAATCTCCGTATTTGTTAAACTCCTACTGTGTGTGAAGCCAGCCCTGTGCTGGAAAACATGACAGAAAAAGAGAGGAGAAACAAATGAGAAAATGTGATTCTTAGCTTCAGACAGTTTATCTAATTGGAATCATAAGCATTTTGGAAATATTCTAGGAAAAATCATTTTTATGTCACAAAGATTGTGATGATAGTCTTGTGCCTTCTCGAGATAATATTGATTAGCTCACCTAATGAAACCCCTTGTATGTAACCACATGATGCAGAAAAATCTGATCGGTACATACCAGACTAATGTCAAAATCAAAATGGATCCTGTGGGCTACAGCCTTGACAACCCAAATATATATCACGGCCTGCATATTTCTAGGGCTCATTTCTCTGACCTCTCTATCCTAACTGGATAGCTCAGGTTCCTGACCTGCCATAGGGCAGAAAGGTCAACATTCCTGCCTAGTATTTTGCTGTCCTCACTTAACATGTTGTATTACAGTTCTCTGGAAAAATAGAACCATTAGGATGTGTGTGTGTGTGTGTGTGAGCACACACGCGTACGGAGAGAGAAAAAGAGAGATTTCTTTTAAGAAATTGGTTCACATGATTGTGGAAGCCAGGAAGTCCAAAATCTGCAGGGTACACGGGTAGGCGAGGGACCCAGAGAAGAGCTGATACTGCAGCTCAAGTCCAAAGGGAGTCGAAGACAAACTTCCTCTTCCTCGGGGGGGACCTCAGTCTATTTTCTCTTCAAGGCTTCAAGTGATTGGATGAGGTTTACCCACACATTATGGAGGACAATCTGCTTTACTCAAAAACTACTGATTTCAATGTTACTCTCATGTAAAAACATACTTTCACAGAAAGATCCAGACTGGTGTTGGATCAAATATCTAAGAACCATGGCCTAGCCAAGTTGATACATAAAGTTAATCATCATATATCTGAATTCCCTGGCAGAGTCCATTGGGTAGAAGAAACTTTTGACATCAATTCTTGTCCAAACTCTTCATTTTATAGATGATAATACAGACAACAAGAGCTTTTGCATAGCTCCTTATAATTGCACAGTACCTAGCACAGTTTGGGGCTTATCCATTCATTTAGTCTCTTTCATTCAGCATACATATATCAGGAGATAATTCTTAAACAGAATTCCCATTTCTAACGGAGCCTTGCAACATGATTTATATATAAATATAACATGCAAGATGAGTGACTATAAAACAACATGAATGACTGTTGTTGGTGTCTGATGGAAGCACAGAAATGACCATAGCAAACACATGGTATTGCATACTTCTCATTCTTCTGTTTGATCTGATGCAAACATTTGTAGTGAATAGAAGTATGGTCTGCTTCATGCCAAACATTAAGTGACTAGAACATTGATAAAGTGGGGGTTTTTGGCTATGTGGTGTCAACTTTAGGAATCAAGATAGCCAATCTTTAATATTTCTAAGTTTTTGGTCTAACATTCTATTTCTAGTAATTTAGATTATGACAATTCTTATGCATATGCCCAAAGAATATCTGTAAGCATGTCCATTGCAGTATTTTTGTTACAGATATAAAATAGAAACAATGTACATGCTTGTCAATACAGGATCAATAATTATGGTATAGCTCTACTCTGAGTCACCATGGAGAGACTAAGAAGCGTAAGGAAGACTTATATATCCTCAATGGGAAAGATCACTAAGATACATTTTTAACCAAGAGAAGAAGTTACAGAATAACATGTGGAGTATGATCCCTCTTATTTATTTATTTACTTTTGTGAGGAAGAGTGGCCCTGAGCTAACGCCTGTACCAATCTTCTTCTAGTTTGCATGTGAGATGCTGCATCAGCATGGCTTGATGAGCTGTGTGTAGGTTTGTGCCTGGGATTCAAACCAACGAACCCCAGGCTGCCCAAGTGGAGTGCATGAACTTAGCCACTATGCCACTGGGTGGACCCTGATCCCTCTTATTTTTAAAAGAAAAGTATGTACATATGTGTACTTATATGCAAATTAATAGGCAAAAGACTGTCAGGAGACACACCAAATGCTTAATGGTGGCTATCATGGGGAAGAAGTGTGCAGGTGGGGTATGAGTAAAAGGAATATTTGTGTTCTAATCTGTATACTTCCGGATTTTTTTAATCACTTAAAATTATTGTACGTTAACCACAGTTTCTAGCTTTCCATTTTACAAATACATACAGATTTGTTACTGAGTGAAAGAAGAAAAAGCGACATACTGTACGTTTCCATATTTATAAAGCTCAGAAGCAAACAAAACCAAACTCTGTTAAGACTGCATATATAGTTGGTGAAACTGCAAAGAGAAACAAAGATATAATTTCCACAAAAGGATAGTGGTTTTCTCCAGGAAGGGGGTAGGAGGTTTTGATTTAAGAGATGCAAACAGGGTGGGGAATTTCTGGCATATTAACGAATTTTCTATTTTTTCACTGTGTGGCATTCCTAGGTACTGGTTCTGTAATTGTTAGTTAAATTTATACAGATATTTAATGTACTTTTCTGTCTATGGTGATGTACCATAACATGTACAAAAAGTATAATTGTGTAATGTAAAATAAGAGAACAAAGTAAAAATGAACAACCATTATTTACAGAATTTTGTATAAATATAAATGGAGGATAAAGAGGTAAGCCAGAGACTTTTTGTAACATGGTATAAAGAAGGTCATAGAGACAAGAGCAAAGGATTTTGCCTAGCATAAAAAAATTGAGATTGTAATGAGAACAGTGTCTTTAATGAATTTGATTTTAAAGAACTTAAAGCAATTTTGCATATAGGCATTGTTCAGTTGTCAAAAGAACCTGATGAAATATTTTTACAGATGAGACCAAGAGACTCAGAGGGTCAGAGACATTGAATGAACACCTAGCCCTTATTATAGGATGATTCTATTACAATCACTGTCCCTTTTAATGTGACAGTCCCATGCTCCCATCAACAAGCTTGTGTTTCTCAATGCCCAGCAGTGAAGGCCGGGATACCCCAGTGCCCATTTAACTGCTGTATCCTCTCGGGTGAGAAATGGAGGTTAATGATGCCCCAGGCTCATCTATTAATGCTTTTCTACCAACAAACACTGTTAACAAAACAACACCCAATTTTTTTTCTTCCCAAACCTCCAGTACATAGCTGTATATTCTAGTTGTAAGTCCTTCTAGTTCTTCTATGTGAGCTGCCACCATAGCATGGCTACTAACTGACAAGTGGTGTGGTTCCACACCTAGGAACCTAACCCAGGCACTAAAGCAGAGCAGAGCACACCCAACTTTAACCGCTAAGCCATCAGGGCTGGCTCAAACAACCCATTTTTTGATTGGTTATCACAATTTGTGCCATTTTTTGTATTAATTGGGTACAATATTGAATTATAATCTATTGAATAATGGTAATAATAATTACTACAGTTTACAAATTTGGGATTTTTTTTTGTATTGTTAGCATTCAGTTATTTGCTTTTTGTACGTGGTCACATTTAATCACTACATAATCTTCTGAAATTGTTGTTATTATCTTCACTTTGTGGAGGAGGAAACTGAGGCAGGACATTTTCGGAAAGTATCTGTTATCCCACAGTTAGTAGGTAGACAGCTGGCTTCCATACAGGTCTGTCTGAACTCAGAACTCAAGCTTCTACCTTCTACACTAAAAACCCCCACTTGTTGGAAATATAGCTCACATTATCCATGTAAGAAAACGTTATGAACTGAATTGTGGTCCCCCCGAATTCATATATTGAACCCCTTACCCCCAATGTGATTCTATTTGGAGATAGGATCTTTAAAGAGGTAATTAACGTTAAATAAGTTCATATGGGCAGGCCCTAATTCCTATGAGTGGTGTCATGGGAAGAGCAAGGGCCACCAGGAATATGTGCGCACAGAGAAAAGACCAGGAGGACACAGCAGGAAGGTGGCCATCTGCAAGCCAATGAGAGGGGCCTCAGGAGAAACCAACCCTACCTACTCCTTGATCTTGGACTTTCAGACTCTAGAATTTTGAGAAAATACATTTCTGTTATTTGAGCCGCCAAGTCTGGTATTTTGTTATGGCAGCCCTATAATACTCATGCACACAGTATCAGCACATTTGTGTGTATTGTCTGTACTTTCACGTACATTTATTCATGTCTATCATTTCTTCTGTTAAAAAAGATGAGAAAAGCTTGTGTTTTTAGTACAATATTGTAATTGAGAAAAACCCATTTTATGAAAAATAATTCAAACATTATAAAAGTGTGTATAGTGAAAGAGAATTCTCCCACCCCTCTTCGATGCCGGAAATCTTTCCCCAGAATAACCCCTGTTGCCTTTTCCTGCTCATACTCTCAAAGATGTTCTACAGATACCCAAGTGTGTGCTGTGTGTGTGTGTTTACTAAAGTAAGGAAATATTCATATTTTTTCCTCCTTTGTTTTTTAATTTAACCATACATCAGAGATAATTCCATGATCAAGACATGTTTTAAGGATATCTTAAAGTTTAAAACAAAAGTTAAAAAAATAAAACAGCATTGATGCAAACCAACAAATAGCACAAACACTGGCTTCATACCTCCACCTCCAACACCACATTGTGTCTCTCTTAATAATTTTCTCTGTTATCTTTTTTTCTATTTCTTGTGCAATAGTTTGTGTTGCCATGTCTTGATTTACACATTCTGGACAGTATAGCTATTGACTTCGTCTTATATTCTTCAGCTCTCTTAAAACGCTTCTCCCTAGTTGCCCTTATTCATTCTTCCAATGTAGGCATTTATTTAGTTACTACACCATATGTATAAAATAAGTCAACAGGAAACTAAATTAAAAAAATAATTACAACAATAGATAGAATTTAATTATTATGTGTACAAATATTATTTGTTGACTGGCCAAGTGTTTTACTATGATAACTTTCCTAGAACAACTTCTGTTGCTATTGGAGTTATAATATTAAATGTTTTTTTCATTTTCATAATTTTCTATTTATCTATTTATACTTGCCATAAAACTTTCATACACCTATCAGCAATTTTCTCCAGAGCACAAACATACGATATAATTTGCCAGTTTCTCTTCCCTCCCTTACTTTCTTCCTCCTTTTCTGTATGTACATAAGTATGCATGCATCTCCCTCTCTCTCTATCAGTCATCTATCTATCATGCATTCTATCCAGGACACTATCTTTACCATACCTGCTACATTCAGGAGCTATCTTTAGACTTTTGGCTCGGTTGTTATTCTGGAGCTTCCGTTTGCTCTTTACTCATTTTGTAGGTCCTATTTTCTGTACCTCACACCTCCTTTCCTAGTTTTGCCCTCATTTTGTTGATGTTCATTTGTTGAATACTTGCAGGTTTTAAAATGTCCCTAACTATTGAGAATTAAGAATAATTTTCACAAAGGTCTTTGAAGGCTTTTCTCCACTATCTCTAGTTTCCAGTGTTGCTTTTAAAAAGTCAGATTTTACTCCATCCCATGTCTTATCTGTGTAATATTCCCCACCTTAGTTTAATTGATTCTCTTCTTCTCTATTGTTTTATAATTTTTTCAGTGCTGTGCTTCATTGCAGTAATGTCCTATCCTTACTCAGAAAAAATTGTCAACCTTGTAACTATTGCACTGGTACATTTCTAAGTCTTCCTTTTGATAAGCACAGTTTACAGCACCACTTTTTAGAAGCACGTCCTATACAGCAGGCATAGGACATTGTTCATTTGAGATTTTCATACATCAGTCATCTAGGTTATCATCAGCATAGATATTGTATAGAGCATCTAAATGTCAATGGTGGCTGGACAAGTCAAGTCTAGTGTCCTTTTCAATTCTCTCTTGTGCAACTTAGATCTAGCAATTTACTGCATCAGAGCATAATGCTGTCTTGTTAAGACCTAATGTATGCCTCGCTTTTTCTCTCACTAGATTGAAAGTTCTTTTGCAAATAGAGACCCTTGCTTATCTTGTCTTTGTGCACTTCATCTGCCTAATACTTTCCAGAGAATGTAGATAATTTTCAATGGTTTTCTGTTGATTATTTTATCGTGAATCCATTCATATAGTTTTGACCTCTGATCATTCACTTGGGTTCTCCAATAATCATCCAGAAAGAGTCAAACCTGATCTTAGCAAAGCAGAAAGAATGGTATCACAGAGGATCTTTGGCATTCTCCTATTTTCTTCAGCTCAAATAGACTTTCTTCCTTTTTCTCTCCCCTTTCATTATGCAATGGATGCTATTTTACTATCACCTAATTTTTCAATGACCTCAAATTAAGTGTACTAATAGTGCCTGCTTTTCTGGTTATTGCCTTATTCTCCAATTTTTTTCTTCTGTCTGAGGCCTGGTACAGTTATATTCAAAGTTTTCCATCAATGTTTCATTTTCTTGGAAATTGTATTGGTTCTCTATTGCTGGGTAACGAACTACATTAAAATTATTGGCTTAAAAAAAAACAAACATTTATTGTGTTTCAAGAGTCTATGGGAAGTTGACTGGGCCTGTTGACCTAGCCAGGCTGGGCTGATATTAAGTAAACTCTTGTATACTTGATTAGCTGGGGGGCTGGTGGGGGATGACTGGTCTAGATGGCCTCACTCATACATCTGGCAGTTGGCTGACTGTCAACTGGAGCAATGGGGTGACTGGACTCCTTCTTTCATCATTCAGAAGGCTACCCTTGGCATGCCTACACTAGGCCAGCAGGGTTTCCAGAAGGAGAGCAGAAAGGCACACAGCCTCTTGAAGCCTAGGCTTCAAAATGGCTTACTTTTACGTCCTCTGCATTCATTTAGTCAAAACAAGTCACAGGGCCAACCCTAATTCACAAAGTAAGCAAATAGATTCCACCTCTTCATGGGAAAAGCTGCAAAGTTTCATTGCAAAAGAGCATAGGGAGAGGGAGAGAAATAATTGAAGCCATTTGTGCAATCAATCTACAATAGTGTGCTGTATGATAGTGTCATAATTATTCATATCTCTCCTACATTCAGAATACACATACCCCCTCCAAAGATCCCCCTAAATCTCATTTTTTCATGGAATCATACTTTAAGTTCATGATCTTGTTATCTCTATTAGTTCCAGAGGCAGTTCTCATTGTGTAACATGATGATTTGGAGACTAATGAACAAAAAAAGTACAAATTTTCTATCCCTTCTCCCCTGACCAGACCCAGTATACAATTTTAAGATGGGGACAGGAAAACAAAATAGACATTCCCGTTCCAAAAAGAAAAACAGTCGCTAACCCAGAGCACTTCTGAATTCCAAATGGATAAATGTTGCAAGATTCCAAGACAAAGGGCAGAAGCATGCCAGCATTATTGAGGTCTCAGCTTCGAATTGGCACAACTTTACTTTTGCTGATTCTGTGCATCAAAGTCATCTACAAGACCAGCCCAGCTTCAAACAGAGGGGAAATGGACTCTACTTCTTGATGACAGGAGTTCCAGAATCATATTGCATGGTTACGTGGGCCCAGAGAAGGGAATAAGCGGTAGGTCCAGGTTGTTACCTGTGCTTCTGAAGACTGACTATAAATAAGAGTTTCCCAGGACACCCTCCTTGGGTTCAATTAATTAGCTAGAGCAGCTTACAGAATTTAGAGAAATATTTTACTTACTAGATTACCAGATTATTATAAAATGATATAACTCAGGAACAGCCAGATGGAAGAGATACATAGGGCAAGATACTGGGAAGGGGTGCAGAACTTCCATGTTCCTTCTGGGTGTGTCACTCTTCCAGCATCTGCACATATTCACCAACCCAGAAGCTCTCCAAAGTCTGTCCTTCTGGGTTTTTATGGGCTACATTTCATAGTCATAAGTGATTAAATCATTAGCCATTGGGAATTGAACTCAATCTCCAGCCCAGTCTTCACCCCGGAGGTCTGGGAGTAGGACTGAAAGTTTCAACCCTCTAATCAAGTGGTTGGCTCCACTGTCAACCAGCTCCCATCCTTAACTGCTGCCTCATTAACATAACAAATGACACCTTATTCACTGTTATCATAGGAAATCCCAAGGGTTTTAGGAACTTTGTGCCAGGAACAGAGATGAAGACCAAATATATATTTCTTATTATAAATCATGGTATCACAATTCTTATATCAACGGCTTAACACTGTTAAGAGTTTATTTCTTGCTCAAGCCAATTGTGATGCAGGTGGTGGTAGGATGGCAGCTTCTACACGGGATTCAAGGACCCAGGCTCCATTTGTAATGAGAAGACTAAAGAGGGGGTATATGCTAGACTTGTCTACAGATTACCAAATAACAACATGGAGATTCTTCAACGTCTGGAAATTGACTCCACCCACATATACTTCCCAGCTTATCCGAAGGCAATGAAGTAGCAGGATTAAGAGGTTAACACCTGGTTGCACCCAACACTTCTTTCTCCTCTCCTGCAACTCCATATGGTTTGGATTTTATTGCTAAACCTTTCAGCAAAGTGCTGTCTGATATTTTTCAAGGTTTGTGTGTGTGCGTGTGTATGTGTGGATGTGGATGTGGATGAGACAAGGAAATTCTCTTATCTGTATTGAGGCAGAAAATTGAGAAACCTTCAGTGTTCTCCTGGAAGGAAAGAGACAGCCATGGTGATGTCACTAGTCAGAGAAGCAGTGAGGTTCACTCCATAGTGTGTTCTCCACTGCCCAAAGGAGAGTCAAGGTAATGCCCTGGTCCTGTAATCCAGGAAAGATTTTCCTAATTTTCATGTCTTCATGATTTTGACCTATATCTACTCAGAATTTCAATGATGTTTATCATCTCTACAATTAATTTGGCAATTCATATAGATTAGCTTCTTTGTTAAATATATTTTCAAGGACACAAATTGTCGAGATGTTTTTTAAGGGCCTTCATCTAAGTTAACTTATAACATCTAGCAAAATCTTTTGACATCGTAGCTATCAAGCAATTTTTTTAAATAATCGATCAATTGTTCTGAGTTCTTAGGAGACCCAAGAAGAGGTATTTTTCTCCTTCTAACACCATGTGTCAACTATGTCTTTTCCAATGCCATTTCTCCAACTCTCTGACACCAACGGAGTGTCCACTAATACAATTCAATTCTGACATTATCTACCTGGAGGTAGGGTCAGATCCCATAAGTTAAAGGGCTCTGTCACACAAGACTTCCCCTACTTCAGACACCAGTTGAAAGTCTGGGACCACTTGTACTTCTGGCTGACCTGCTCTAAATTGGGGCTTCCTAAGACACCCTCTTCAGGTTTGATAATTTGCTAGAATGGTTCATAGAACTCAAAAAAGCACTTTAATTTCTGATACTAGTTTATTACAAAGGATATGACTCAGGAATACCCAAACGAAAGAGGTGCTCTCTGAAAAATGTGGAGGAAGATAAGTGGCGCTTTCATGCCCTCTCTGGGCGTGTCCAGCTCCCAGCACCTCTCCCCTCTCAGAGGTTGGGGGATTAAGGCTGACAGTTCCAAGTTTCTAATTCAGATTTGATCTTCCAGCAATCAGGAAGATATACCACCCTGAAGATATCTAGAGGCCCACTGACAGTCACATTACTAGAAAAAAAGATCCCCTTGTCACTCCTATCGCTCAGGAAATGCCAAGGGATTTAGAAGTTCTGTGCCAGGAAACAGGGACAAAGATCAAATATATATTTTTTATTATACCACACCCACTTACTTCACTTGGTAAGTATAAGACAAGACATGTGCTGGGTATTGAGGAATCTGCTTTTCTGTGGTGAGGAAAGTGAATCTGATTATATGCGTGCTATAAACAAGACAGTATTTTTCTAATGGACAAAGTACACTCAGTAAATTAAAAAGACTGCCATTGTGCTTTCATAATTCTTTTTTAGCCCTCGAAGTGAATAAAACAAGAATACAGTAAGTAAATAAACAAGTAAATAAAATCAACAATAAAATCTTTATTACTTCTCTCTGTCTAGAAGTATTATAAATGATACATCTCTCATAATGTTATTTTTTTCCTCCTCTAGTTTATAATGTAATTTCCCCTTTGGTGGAATGGTCCATGTAGGTGTGTAAATAATCTTTTTCTAAATAAAAAAGGTTTTTGAAGAAATTAATAACTAAATAAATAAATATACTCTGAAGGTCAGGTGTCAATGATTTTAGATGAAGAAAATGCTTCTACACACTATGTAAATATCTGAAAACTCATGACTTCATCCTCCACTTATTTGGAATTATTGTCAAACAGTTTTGCTGGATTAAAATTAGCTCTTATTTGACTATTTTAAAAAAAAGTTAAGTTGATAATGTTAAAATGAAAACATATTTAGCTTTTATTCATAGTGAAGGGCAATAAGATTTACCACTTCAGCTACATAAATAAAATAAATAGGTTCATTAAAAATGGCTTGAAGGAGGATCTTGTCGAGATGGCGGTGTGAGAAGACGTTGAACTCACCTCCTCCCACAAACACAACCAAGTTGCAACAATTTTTGGAAAAATTACCTTGGATTGAAAACTGAAGATATATATAAAAAGAACCCCCACAACAAGGGACAGTCCTGTGAAGGCAGAAGAGGCAGTAATTCCAGCTGGAGAGGAAAAAAGCCACCTTCGGGAGCAGCCGACTTTCTCAGCTGGCCAGGCGGGAGCCACCCTAAGGTACGCAGCCCTCCCTGGAGGAGTGAGGACCTGAGCAGGGCCCATACTGCTATAAGCATCCTTCAGACGCAGCCCAACTGAGACAGGGATCTTACTGTCTGGTTTTGCTGGTTATTAACTGCAGCAAGGATACCCTCAGAAAAGCTATTGGCTGAAAGCCGAAAAGACCCAGGTCTTAAAGGGCCCACGCACAAACTCACTCATTGCAGCAACCTAAAATCACCAGTGAGAAGGCTGACAGTCCTTTGGTGAAACGAGACTCAACTGGTGGGCTTTGGGGGCATCTTGATGAGAGGAGGGACCTCTCCAGAGACTGAGACATTGAGGGGGAGGACCATTGTTCTGAGCTGGTCCAGGAGTGCTGACATGGCCCCCAGTGAGTGCCATTGAGGTTCATCCCTTGGCCTGTTAGCCCAGGGGTCTGCCACACCCACTAGAGCACAGATTTAATCCAGTTGAGCCAGGTCAGGCAACCTGCCCTATAGACCTGTCCCACCTAACAGCAAGCCCTCAGGCTACTTTTCAGCCTGCATTGACCCTCTACAGGCAGGCAAGAGCGTCTGCCTCTGTGAGACAGGGCCTGTGTGAGGACCAGGTGAACTGTGGTGAGCATTGGTGGAGAAGTGGGGGCCCCTGCAGTGTGTCATAGGGGTATGCTTCAGGGGGTTGAGAAGTGTGCATGGTCCAGGACTGTGTTGATGGTGTATGTGGTCCTGTGGGGTGTCAGGCTTATAAGCCACAGAAGACCTGTGCTTCACAAATAGCCACAAAAAACATCAGCCCCACCTTCCAAAGTCTGAAACAATTGAGTGCTCTTGTGCCTGGGGCCAGCCTCACTCAGCTGCACTCCTAAGAGAACTGACAACAGCCTTGTTGGCCTGAGGCCTATCACAACTGTATGCCCCTGAGCATAGCAACAAGCTACACTGGGCAGCAACCCAATTAAGAGGAAAACTGCAATAGGAGTGTACTGATAGACTTTGTAACAAACACTGCTGAGGCTCCCCAAACCAGATTTACAAACAGCTGGCCAGGGAAGGAAAGATTAGATTCCCTGGGTACAGGCAGTGGGAGCAACCCTGCCATAGCAGAAGGACACAAGTGGCTCACAAAAGGGTCACTCCTTGTTCTTATGGACTGGTGACGAGAGAGAAGCACACTGCTGGGCCTCATAAGGCATCTCATACATAAGGCCACTTCTCCAAGATCAGGAGACATAGTTGACTCACCTAATACATAGAAATAAGCACAGAGAAAGAGGTAGAATGAGGAGGCAAATGAATACTTTCCAAGCAAGGGAACAGTATAAAACCCCAGAAAAAGGACTACATGAAACAGAAACTAGCAACCTACTCAACAAAGAGTTCAAACAAAATATCATGAGGATGCTCACAGATATGGGGAGAAGAATGGATGAACACAGTGAGCACATCAGCAAAGAACTGGAAGATATTAAAAAAAAACAGTCAGAAATGAAGAATACAATACTGGAAATGAGAAATTCACTAGAGGAACTCAATAGCACAGTAGAGGAAGCAGAAGAAAGGATCAGTGAGCTAGATGAAAGACTAGAGGAAATCACCCAAGCAGAACAAAAAAGAGAAAAAAGAATTAGACAGAATGAGAACCATCTAAGGGAACTCTGGGACAATACCAAGCATGCTACCATTCAGATTATAGGTGTCCTAGAAGGAGAAGAGAGAGACAAAGGGGCAGATAATTTATTTGTAGATATAATAGATGAAAATTTTCCTAACCTGAGGAAGGAAACAGGCATCCAACTTCAGGAATCACAGAGAGCTCCAAACAAGATAAGCCCAAAGAGGCCCAAACCAAGACATATTATAATTAAAATGTCAAAAATTAAAGACAGAGAATCCTAAAAGCAGCAAGAGAAAGGCCAGAAGTGACATATAAAGGGAAGTCCATGAGGCTATCAGTGGACTTCTCAGCCGAGACCCTACAGGCGAGAAGAGAATGGCAGGACATATTTAAAGTGCTAAAAGGAAAAAACCTACAGCCAACAATACTCTATCCATTAAGGTTGTCATTCAGAATGGAAGGAGAGATAAAGATCTTCCCAGACAAGCAAAAATTAAAGGAGTTTATCACAAGAAACCAATTCTACAAGAAATGCTGAAGGGACTTATTTAAGTGGGAAAGAAATGACCACAAATAGAGATAAAAAAATCTTATCAAAAAAAATCAAAACAACAACAACAAAAAACCAGGTAATAACATCACTTGTAAGGTAAAAATATAGAAAGGCAGCAGATCAACTACCTGTGAGATAATATGAAGGTTAAAAGACAAATGTACTAAAATCATCTATTTCAATAAGAGGGTAATGGATAGACACACACTGAACAAGAGACTATATATGATTTGAAAAACATATAATGTGGGAGCAGGAGAGTGAAAAAGTAGAGCTTTTAGAAAGAAGTCAAGCTAAAGAGTCTATCAACTCAATATAAACTGTTATATGCATAGTGTATTAAATAGGATCCTCATGGTAATCACAAATCAGAAACCTATAACAAGCAAGAAAAAAAGTAAGACAAAGAAATCAAACAGATTACTAAAGACAGCCATCAAACTACAAGGGAAGAGAGAAAGAGAAAAAGAAAGGAACAGAGAACTACTAAAACACCCAGAAAAAAAAAAGTGACAAAATGGCAATAAATACATGTTTATCAATAGTTACATTACATTTGCATGGAATATCTTTTCCTATCCTTTCACTTTCAGTTTGTGAGTCTCTTTAGGTCTGAGGTGTGTCTCTTGTATGCAGCACATACATGGGTCTTCTTTTTTCATCCAATTGCCCAGCCTATGGCATTTGATTGGAGCATTTAGTCAACTGACATTTAATGTAACTATTGATAAACAGCAATCACAAACCTCCCAAAAAATAAAAGTCCAGGACCAGATGGCATCCCTGGTGAATTCTACCAACACTCAAAGAAGACTTAGTACCTATCCTTCTCAAACTCCTCAAAAAAGTTGAAGAGGAGGGGAGGCTTCCCAGCTCATTCTACAAAGCAAACACTATGCTGATACCAAAACCAGACAAGAACAGCACAAAAAAAGAAAATTGCAGGCCAATATCACTGATGAACATCAATGCAAAAATCCTCACCAAAATACTAGCAAATCAAATACAACAATACGTTAAAAAGATCATACATCACGATCAAGTGGGTTTCATTCCAGGGATGCAGAGATGGTTCAAATCCACAAATCTATCAATGTGATACACCACATTAACAAAATGAAGAATAAAAATTGCAAGATCATCTCAATAAATGCAGAGAAAGCATTTCACAAGATACAGCATGCATTTATGATAAAAACTCTAAATAAAATGGGTATAGAAGGAAAATACCTCAACATAATAAAGGCCACATATGACAAACCCACAGCAAATAGCCTTCTCAATGGAGAAAAACTGAAAAATATCCCTCTAAGAACAGGAACCAGACTAGGATGCCCACTGTCACCACTCTTATTTAACATAGTATTGAAAGTCCTAGCCAGAGCAATCAGGCAAGAAAAAGAAATGAAAGGGATCCACATTGGAAAAGAAGAAGGGAAACTGTCACTCTTTGCAGATGACATGATTTTATATCTAGAAAACCCTAAAGATTCCACTAAAAAACTTTTAGAAACAATAAAGGAATACAGTCAAGTCCCGGGATACAAACTCAAAGTGCAAAAATTGGTTGTGTTTCTATACACTAAAAACGAAGTAGCAGAAAGAGAAATTAAGAATACAATGCCATTTACAATTGCAACAAAAAGAATAAAATACCTAGGAATAAACTTAACCAAAGAGGTGAAAGATCTGTACACCAAAAACTATAAAACATTGTTGAAAGAAATGGAAGAAGACACAAAGAAATGGAAAGATATTCTGTGCTCTTGGATTGGAAGAATTAACATCGTTAAAATGTCCATACTTCCTAAGGCAACCTATAGATCCAACACAATCCCTATCAAAGTTCCAACAACATTTTTCACAGAAATAGAACAAAGAATCCTAAAATTTATATGGAACAACAAAAGACCCCAAATAGCCAAAGGATTTCTGAGGAAAAAGAACAAAGCTGGATGTATCACACTTCCTGATTCCAAAATATACTACAAAGCCATAGTAACCAAAACAGCATGGTACTGGCACAAAGACAGACACATAGATCAATGGAACAGAATTAAGAGCCCAGAAGTAAACCCACACATTTATGGACAGCTAATATTCGACAAAGGAGCCAAGAGCATACGATGGAGAAAGGAGAGTCTCTTCAATAAATAGTGCTGGGAAAACTGGACAGCCACATGCAAAAGAATGAAAGTAGACCATTCCCTTACACCATGCACAAAAATCAACGCAAAATGGATTAAAGACTTGAATGTAAGACCCGAAACCAGGAGACTTCCAGAAGAAAACATAGGCAGTACGCTCTTTGACATTGGTCTGAGCAGCATATTTTCAAGTCCCATGTTTGACTGGGCAAGAGAAACAAAAGAAAAAATGAACAAATGGGACTCCATCAAACTAAAAATCTTCTGCACAGCAAAGGAAACCATCAACAAAATGAAAAGATAACCTAGCAATTGGGAGAAGATATTTGCAAACCATATATCAGATAAGGGGTTAATATCCAAAATATACAAAGAACTAATACAGTTCAACAAAAAAAAAACCACAGCAATCCAATTAGAAAATTGGCAAAAGATCTGAACAGAGATTTCTCCAAAGAAGATATACAGACGGCCAACAGGCATATGAAAAGATGCTCAACATCATTAGCTATCAGGGAAATGCAAATCAAAACTACAATGAGGTATCACCTCACTCCAGTCAGAATTGCTATAATTAACGAGGCAGGAAACAACAAATGTTGGAGAGGGTGTGGAGAGAAGGGAACCCTTGTTCACTGCCGGTGGGAATGCAAACTGGTGCAACCGCTTTGGGAAGCAGTATGGAGTATCCTCAGAAAATTGAGGATAGATCTACCATATGATCCAGCTATCCCACTGCCGGCTATTTATCCAAAGAACTTGAAAACACAAAGGCATAAAGATACTTGCACCCCTATGTTCATTGCAGCATTACACACAATAGCCAAGACTTGGAAGCAACTTAGGTGCCCATCAAGGGACGAATGCATAAAGAAGATGTGGTATTTATACACGATGGACTACTAGTCAGCCATAAGAAATGATGAAATCCGGCCATTTGTGACAACATGGATGGACCTTAAGAGTATAATGCTAAGTGAAACAAGTCAGAGGGAGAAAGTCAAATACCATATGATCTCACTCATAAGTAGAAGATAAAAACAATGACAAACAAACACATAGCATTGGAGATTGGATTGGTGGTTACCAGAGGGAAGGGGGGAGGAGGGAGGGAAAAAGGAGTGATTAAGCTCACATGTGATGGGATGGACTATAATTAGCTTTTGGGTGGGGAACATGATGTAATCTACACAGAATTCAAAGTACATTATGACGTACATCCGAAAATAAACAAATAAATGAAAAAATAAAATAAATTAAGAAAATGGCTGATCTAAATAGATAAGCATGTTTCACTTTAAAATACAAAAACCTGTGTCAACAATTGCTTCCAGCTTTAGAACAGCATCACCTTCTTACCCTATACTAAGAAAATGTTCTATAAATAAAAGCTTTCATTAAGTTTTTATTTCTTTCACCTGTTTAGTAGAACAAATTTACAAGGTTTTACTGGACTACACCACTATCTATGAAAATTAATCATTTTTATATTAAATTTGCAGATTGTCACTTATTTACTGGCCTGGGGCAAGACATGCTTTACTTTTCTTATCCAAGTATTAAAAAACTCCCATAAAGTTAATGAGTTTCTAATATTAGATATTCTAGAGGAGTGAAGGAATAAACCATTCTGTGAGCTGGAACATAAATGGCTTTTGTATGTTAGGCTGTATTGAAATACACTCAAATGGAAGTCAGGAAACTTGGCTTATAAGATAAATTTTTTGGAAAATGACAGGAGTCATGGAAGATCAACTATGTGGGTTCCTTGGAGGAGAGGTAGATTAAAAAGACAACATGTCTCGGATATTTTCCCACTTTTATTGTGCTTTCTTTTGTAATTACCTACCCTATCTCCTGGGAGTATGTGTGTTTGCGTGTGGGTTTGTGTGGGTGTGTCTGTGTGAGCGTATGCGTGTCCCTACTATAATCTTTGTTATGAGGGCTTATTGTTTCTCTGTCCCTGGAGACTGTAACCAGGGATTCATACAAACTGATGGAGCTTCCCATACTAAGACAAAACACGTTAAGCATTTTTTTCCTTAATAAATTTTATTTTATTTTATTTTATTTATTCATTTATTTATTTACTTATTTTTTTTTTTTGAGGACGATTAGCCCTGAGCTAATATCCACCACCAATCCTCCTCTCTTTGCTGAGGAAGATTGGTCCTGAGCTAACATCCTTACCCATCTTACTCTACTTTATATGTGGGATGCCTGCCACAGCATGGCTTGATAAGCAATGTATAGGTCCACGCCTAGGATCCAAACCAGCAAACTCTGGGCCACGGAAGCAGAGCACATGAACTTAACTGCTATGCAACCAGGCCGGCCCCCCCAAAATGTTATTTTTCACAATAATTTAGATTTACAGAAAATTGTAGGGATAATACAGAGTTCCCGTAAACCTCTTACTCAGTTTCCCCCACTATTAACATCTTATATTATTAAGATACATTTGTTATAATTAGTGAATTAATATTGTCTTTAACCTAAGTCCATTTGTTATTCGTATCTCCTTGGTTTTTACCTATGTCCTTTTTCTGTTTTATGATCTCATTCAGGATACCTTAAAACATTTGGTCATCATTCATCTTTAGATTCCTGTTATTTGTGACAGTTTCTCAGACTTCCCTTGTTTTTGATGAGCTTGAGGAGTACCGGTCAGATATTTTGTCGAATGCCCTCAATTTGTATTTGTTTGGTGATTTTCTCCTGATTAGATTGGAATTATGAGTTTTACAGAGGAGGACTACAGAGGAAAATGACTTTCTCATCTCATCATGTCAAGAATATATGCTGTCAACACGACTTATCATTATTGATGTTGACTTTGATTACCTGGCTGAAGTAGTGTTTGTCAGTTTTCTCTATTGAGAAATAACTCTTTTTTGTCTTCTTTTACATTCTGTTTGGAAGGAAGTAACTATGTGCAGCCCATACTCAAGGAATGGTGAGTTAGGCTTACCTTTTTGTGCGACAGTATCTACATAAATTATTTGGAATTATTCTGCATGGGAGATTGTCCTTCCTTTATGTTTGTTTATTTATTCAATTATTTATTTATACCAGTATGAATTCATGGGTATTTATTTCATACTTTGGGTTATAACCCAACACCACTTTATTTTGTTGCTCAAATCCTTCCAGATTTAGCCAAACAGAGCTCTTTCAGTTGGCTTGTGTCCTTTTGACATACTCCATCGTTGTAGGCGGTTTTTTTGTTTTAACACTTCCTTTCTTGCATTCCAAGATGCTCTAGGCTCATCTTGTATATCTCCTGCCCCATCCTAATAGAAGCCATTTCCCCAAAGAGCCCTGGTTCCTTTTATTGGAGAATGGTACTACCAACCATGATGTGGACAATAGGTATGCTCATTTCTACTGGGATATTGTTGTTTCTAGGCCCTCTCAGAGCAAAGAAACCTGTATGTATGCACTAGCTGATATAAATACACATATCTATAAATTCTTCTATATGCAATTATCTGTATCAATATTAAACTAAACATGCATTCACACTGATATTACCAACTCGAACCCATTACCTTATTACCACTCTAGCCTCCTCCTCATACTTACCTATAAACCTCCATTCCAATAGTGAGACACCCGGCTTCCAACACCCTCCATCCACTTGTTCGTGTTCGATTCTATATTGAACACTTACTATATATAACAATACAGTAGTATCAAAGTTTTTAACCGTCATTCCAGTGAAATGTAGTGCCTTGCTTATGTACTGTTTCTTTTGCCCTTGGCTTTACACACTCCCTTCATTTCTAAAGTGACTTAGGTCAGCACGTTGCCCCATATTCCTTTCAGTGAGGTCATTTCATACATTTATAAAACAGTTATATTGTTTTGTCACATTCTGTATTTCATCCTGTGATTCCTCTGACTTCTTAAATGACTTTTTAAATACGCATACATTAAGGCTAACTCTTGTGTTGTGAAGTTCAATAGGTTTTGACAAATGCATAGTGTCATGTATCCACATTACAGCATCGTATAGGAT
The DNA here is from genome assembly GCF_021613505.1 of Equus quagga. NCBI lineage: Eukaryota > Metazoa > Chordata > Mammalia > Perissodactyla > Equidae > Equus > Equus quagga. The sequence continues at coordinate 34,784,527 of NC_060275.1, forward strand.
AGTTTGGCTGCTCTAAAAGAAGTTACATATCATTCAATGCTCTCCCACCTTCTGAATCTCTGCCACAATTGATCTTTTTATACAGTTGCTATAGATTTACCTTTTGCAGAATGTCATGTAATCAGAATCATACAATTTGCAGCCTTTTCAGACTGGTTTCTTTCACTTGGAAATTTAAAATCTATCCATTCCTTTTCATAGCTTGCTAGCTCATTTTTTTTTATCACTAAATAAGATATTCCATTTGCCCAGTGTAGCACAGTTTGTTTATCCATTCATCTAGTGAATGGCTGGTTACTTCTAGTTTTTTATGATTATTAAGAAAGCTCTCTATACATTTGTGTACATGTCTTTATGTGGACATAACTTTAGAAATCAGTTGGGTAAATACCAGGGAGTGCAATTGCTGGATCCCATGGAAAGGCTATGTTTAGCTTTGCAAGAAGCTGCCAAACTGTCTTCTGAAATGGCTGTACCTTTTTATATTCCCATCAGTAATAAATGAGAGTTTCTATTATTCTGCTTCCTTGCTAGCAATTGGTATTGTCAGTTTTTTGGATTTTAGACATTCTAATAGATATGTAGTAGTATCTCATCATTGTTTTAATTTGCAGTTCTCTGATGGTAAATAATGTTGAAGATGTTTTCAAATGCATGTTGCCATATGTATATATTCTTTGGGGAAGTATCTGTTAAGTTTTTTCAAACTTTTTAATTATGTTGTTTGTATTCCTATTGTTGAGTTTTAAATGTTCTTTGTATATTACAGATAATGTTCCTTTATCACATATATATTTTGCAGTATTTTCTCCTTTCTTTGGCATTTTATTCGCTTTACAGTGTATTTCACAGAGCAAGATGCTTTTAAAGTGAATTAACTCTATCCTTTTAATTTTTTCTTTCATTGATCATGCTTTTGATGTTTGCCTAAAAACTCGTTGCCAAATCCAAGCTCACCCATATTTCTAAGTTTCTTCTAGAATTCTTATAGTTTTGCATTTTACATTCATTCGAGTCGATTTTTGCAAAAAGTATAAGGTCTGTCTAGACTCATTTTTTTGTTTTGTTTTAACATGAACCTCCAGTTGTTCAGTATCATTTTTTGAAAAGACTACCCTATTTCCATTGGATTGCCTTTGCCACTTTGGCAAAGAGTTCTTGACTAAATTTGTTTGGGTCTGTTTCTGGGCTCCCTATTCTGTTCTATTGTTCCATGCATCCATTCTCTCACTAATACCACACTGTTTTGATTATTAGTTCTATGGTAAGTCTTCAAGTTGGGTAATGTGATGCTACCAACTTTGTTCTTCTTTCGTGTTGTGTTGGCTAATCTAGATCTTTTGATTTTCTATATAAATTTTTAATCAATCAGCTATCTACAAAATAGCTGGCTGAGATTTTTCTTAGGATTGCACTGTACGTGTAGAACAATTGGAAGAAATGACATCTTAACAATATCGAAATATTCAATCCATGAATATGGAGTATCTTTCCATTTATTTAGATCATCATTGGTTTTCTCTATCAGAGTTTTATTGTTTCCATGTACAAATTCTGTACATGTATTGTTATATTTCTACTTAAGTAGTTCAATTTTTTGTTTTGGTGAGATTATAAATGATATTCTCAGTTTTATTTTTTTAATTTGATTTGATTTTCAAATGTTGAACCAGTGTTTCATGCTTGGAATAAATGTATAATTCTTTTAATTCATCTTGGACTTGATTTGCTACTACTTTGTTGAGGATTTTTACATCTATGCTTATGTAATATATTTATTTGTAGCTCCCTTTCTTGCAGTGTCTTTTTCCGGTTTTGGCATTAGGGTAATGCTGGCTTTATAGGATTTGTCTGGAAGTGCTTCCTCTGCTTCTCTTCTTCTGGAAGAGATTGTGTAGAATGTGCATTTTATTTTCTTAAAATGTTTGCTAGAATTCACCAGTGAAACTGTCTTGGCCTTTGTTATTGAGAACACTTCAGGGATAGTTGACAAAGGTCACTTTTCCTTTCCTCCTGCCAGAGTCCACAGAAGATCTTATTGACTCTTCACATTGAGAAGCTGAGGTGGGGGCCCACGGAGGTAAAACCTATAAAAATATGCCCTTACCAGGACTGCAGCCCTCATGAGTTTCTCACTTTCATACTAGTCTGTACCCAGCCTCTAGCAATTTATGAAAATTACCATTTAAGTGTTCCCACCAGCTCAAGACTCAGAGAATCTTGTCTGTATTAGCCTCTCTCCAGATTTTTGGTTCGCTAAAGACATCAGTTCTCTGATGAGTTCAATAAAAGTAGCTTTTCAGTTTAGTTTTTTTTTCTTGTTTCAAAAATGGGAGAAATGACTTCCAAGCTATTTACATGTAGGGATTAAAACTGAAACTCAACACATCGAGCAATTTTATGGGGAGAGGGGAATTGATCTATTTCTTAAGCAAATATTCTCACCACATTGGCCATGTCTCATCATAATTTGAAAGTGTCCACATCATATCTCTAACCAAGCCGTGGTCTATGATTTTGCTGAAGTAAACACTGTCTTATACTCAGTTTCCCTGTGTTGTCCTTACATCGAGGAAATTACATGAAAACTTGTAATTGTACAACTCTAGAAATTGTTCTAAACCTTATATAAAAAATACATTATTAACCTCATGTGAATAAAAAGAAGTTCATTTATATATAAAAACAAATATCTTTGAAAATTTTGAATTACTAAAAGCTCTTATCCAATATAACAATTTTTTTTCTGAATCATTTTCATGAGCTATATTTTTTGGTAGTGGTCCCTATTTTTTACATTGTCTGATTATTTAATTATTTTCTGTAAAAAAGTATACATTACATATTCGTCACTATGCTTAAACTAATTCAGGCAATGAAGTTTTATCACAGGAAAGTGTTCTTGAATTCTGTTTTTTGTTTGTTAGTTTTGACTATTCTACTCCATTTCTTTGGTTTTCTTCTTTGAGGATTCTTATTGAGAGAATTAAAGTCCATATTTACCTTTTTTTCAGATCCAAAGAACATATGTCTAGAATTGCAGGATTTTGTGAAAGTCCTTTAAATATTGTCTATTACATATTTCAAATCAAAAAGGATTTCATTCTAAGTACATCACTCAAAACTAGCCATCTATTACCTAGTAGAATACCTACAATGGAGGATTCTGGAATAATAGTGAAAGAAATAGTTTGTAAATCTTTTTGAATTCCCCTTAAAAAAATAGAGCTATAAGTACAATAAAATAAAAACTCAGAGATATCTACCTAAGAATCTACCTAAGAATATTAGGTGGCAAAGTATTCCCAACAAGCCCCAAATACATGCAAGAAGAACATTATAACAGCTTCTTGACAAGACTTTTCTGATCATGCCCTCCAATATTAGTCTTCTTTCTTCTCACAGTGATCATTTCAGACTAGGTGTACTCAAGAGTACAAGCTGCTTGTTCCTTTAATTTGTTCTTAAATCGGAAGAAAACAGAAGCATACAGAGATCTCAATTAGGCAGCCAGCATCCATATTTCTCAAATATTTAGTGTTTACTTAAAGCGACATTTTAAGAATCAATAATTATTAATTGCAAAAAAGAGATGAAACTTAGTAGAGCATATATTCTGCAGTGAGGACTTCATAAACACTAACTGCATAGCTCTCAAATTTACCATCTGTGTGCTCTCTTCTCTCAGGGTACAAAATATGTTTGATATCATTTTCAAACTGTAAAATCTCTTTATTTATTTCTAATTAATGGCAGGGGTGGGAGACCCAACGTAGCAAATGAATAAAAATTTTAAAAGTCAGAAACTCTCTTTTTTTCTCCCTATGATGCCTCCCACTCTCACTGCTCATCCAGATTCTCAATGTCCTTAGAATACCAATTCAAATTCTAGCTTACTTGGTGTCTTCTTAGCCATTTTAGCCTATGAATCTCAATCTTTTAAGGTTAGTTCAGTACCACCTAAGTTTCCACATGATTCCATATGTTATTAATCTTAGTGGGTCTATTTGTGCATGCCTGGATCCCCAGGGAGAACATGAGCCTATGAGAGCAAGATCACCTAGCAACTGCTGCCTGGCTAAGCACATATGCCAAAATTCAAGGCCCCAAACTCCTGACCCATCAACCTCTGCTCTTTTTTCCTGATGTATGTCCTTTGTCCTAACCAATCTTGTCTACTCACCAACACCTAACTGGAATTTATGGATGGTGGAAACCTGTCTCTAAAGCTTTGTCTTAATATTCTTTTCACCCAGAAAAATGTTCATTTCTCCTTTCTGCTTATAATAAGTCAGAGCCACAAGCTCATCTCATATCGCTCCTATTCTAGAAGAACTTCTCACTTTATCCCACAGGACTGGCTACTGTTACATTTACTATCTGTATAGAAATCAATTGTATTTTGTGTTTTATGTCATCTCTTGTGCTTTTTTTGTGAGTTGTCATATAATCTTCGTGAATTCTTTCTCATTTCCAAAATAAATAAAAAGTTTTCTGAACTCAAATATTATTTCTTTGACTTGTTATATCTCCCATAGACCTAATACTGATGAATATACACCAAGAATGCAATTTATAATTGATGAATTTAATTTCTTTAGCATCGAACATTTCATTCAGTAATGGTTGGATGACCAGTTCATCTCAGACCTGAAGATACTGTGCAGAGAAGTCAATGTTAAGAATACACAAAGGGAAGCAGGGAGTAATAAATTAGAAAAAAAAAATCTCAAATGGATAAAGAAGATGGGCAGAAGTAAGGAGATACTGTATTTCTTCTTTCCTAAAAGTACAAGAAGGTATCCAACTTGATTGAGGAAAATGACTTGATTTTGAGAAGAAATAGAAATTTACAGGCAAAAGGTAGATGAAACCTGAACACTACATGTAAAATAGCAGAGGAAAAACTGAATTAACCAACAAGCAATTAGGAACTGACTTCACCTGCTGAGAGCTCTAGTTAAGAAGAAATCCTTGGATTATCTTGTCCTTCTTCAAAACATTTACTTAGCATTTATTATGGGCAAAGCACTGTTCTAGGAAATATAGAGCTTCAAAGATACATAAATTATGGCTTTTGTCCTAGAGGAACTTACAATTTCCCAATCAAATGCCAATATTAATTTTGTCACTAGCTTTCTGTCAAATTTTGGAGTAGACACTTTGCCTCTCAGGTTTCCATGTTTTTCTTCAATAAAATGATGGGGTTGGACTAGATGAGCGTTTTCTCTAACACTTCACAATTGGATGAAAAAAAATGGCCCAGTCATTTTCCTTCTTAAGATACTTCTCCCCCTCCACGCCCCTAAACATTTGTTTGCTGTCATGGACAAAGCTTTTAATACCAAACTGAGTCTGCTAACAGGATGGGATTTTGACATTCACCACACCTACTGCCAAGGAAGAAGGAAGCCTCTGGGAAGGCTAATTGTGGGACCTGTCATTCTGAGGGCTTGGGCAAATGAAAAATTAGCTGATGCCCAGTGGGAGGTGTGGAAGCCTGTGGCTGAAACATTCAGGAGATGCAAGTGTTTTGGAAGCTGCCAAGAGCAACCTGGTAGTTATCTCAGCAGCAAGAGCAAAGCTTGGGAGGGAAAGACTTGTTGGACAGAGAAGCTTACCTGTTGAGGAGTAGATCAGTATGCACCTGCACCATGTGCAAGGAGAGGAAAAATGTTGTTGCGGAGGCAGGATGCACCTGTGAGGCTTCTCTCTTAACAGTACACTATGAACACAATTTCTCTCGTATCTAATGCAAACTATTGTTTTCGTGACCATTTTTACTAGTTCTACTAGTAATTTTTCAGTTCTGGCTCACACAATAGCTTTCTCCCCAAGTTTCAGTGGTCAGACTCAGGTGTGGAAATATCTCGATAAAAAATTATTTTGTGTAGCTCCAGTTTCTTCATTTTATGCACCTCCCCTTACCCTCTCTTTCTAGACAAAGTGAAAATCTTCCTTCCTTCTTTCCAACCTATGAAAATTGTATAAATCCTTAGAAATGCAACCAAAGTCCCACTTATGTTTGTATTCTCTTTGCTTTCATGATGGAAAGTACATCAGATATAATTTTGAAAGGTAAAAAGTGACTTTCCATGACTATCATTTCATTTATTCCTTCTTTTTGGTATTAGCTAATACTTACAGTCTTACATTATTCTTGAGTTGTAATCTGACTTCCCAACTAGTCAATAAGCATCTTGAGGACATGCAGCAGGTTTTCTTTTGTCTGTATCTGCCATAGCACCCTGTATTGTCTGGGCAGATATTAGATATTTAAGTAATACTTTTAAAGAGACTGTTGGCTTGATTTTTCTCAGTTAAAAAAATCAAGAGCCTACTACTCTAGGGACTGTTATGTTTGATTGACTGCCACAAAATGGACTGGGCAGATTTTAATGATGTCAAGTCATTGATAAAGGTTTACAAGGGTCTGGGTTAACCTTTTTCATTCCTTTAAAAGGGCAGATTACCTCACAGGCCACAGTGCAAATGTCAATGACTCACTGCAGGGAATTGGGTCCAGCTGGTGCGTGGCTTAATCATTAGCTCTGGAGAGTGCTAATGAAATATTGATCCCAATATAACACTCTTTGGGAGAACGTGTAAGTTAATATCTGCCCCCTAATACATGTGGGTATATTAAGATTATTGGGCTGTGAAATCTGCAGAGGTGGAGGTTCATGGCTCTCCTCAGCCTCATGAAACCCACTGATTCAATGTTGTTCGATGGGGATTCACCACTCAAGCACAGTTTGCTGCGGGTGATGCATTCAACCACAGCAATAAGCCAAAAAGAGTAGAAGATTTGGGAGGGTGCATGTGACACCAGTGGTTCTGGATCAGAATGATATCTGATTCAGACTCTCTGCAAGTAGAGGGCTTATAAACTCAGTGGACTAAATGGTATTTTAAGAGATCATGGAGTCTGATCTGCAGATAGAAAGCCATTAATTGTACTTAGGGAAAGGATCAGAGATGAGAGAAGAGAAAACATTCTAATAACTTTCCATTTTATAATTCTAGTCCCTTCCTGATGAGTGTCTTTCTTTCTTTCTTTTTTTTTTTTTTTTTTTGACCTAGGAAAAGCATGCCCTGAATAATAACCTTCACCCTCTTTTGGCATGTCTTAGCTGGAACCTGTCTCTTTAACTTGATTCTAATAGATTCCTGCCCAATACAAATATTGGCATTAGAAATGAAGCAAAGTAAAGGCAGAACGGACTGACTTGAATTAGTATGGCCAATGATGCAAATTCACTCATCATAGAGCAAGACTGTCAGACCACGATATTATTGGTGAAATAGTCAATTAAGCTACTTCCTGTCATCTACTGAGACTCCAGCTACGTGGACACCCTTGGTGAGATTTTGGAGGGTTAGAATCAAAACAGCAGGAACACAGACTGTTGATTACACTTGGATGCCTTCAGTAAGGTAGAAAAAGAGAGAAACAAGCTCTGAACTGGAATTTTCCACCAGATGCAAATGTAGGAAATCTGGGTTGCTAGATTATATTTGTCAAATGTCAGAAGCAATGCATCGGACTAATAGTATTTATATTGTTTGATTTCTTCTCTTTCTATAGATAATGCTAATATGCTTTCCAAGAAATTGTGGTACAATGGCAAGTAGTCTGAGAATATTTGGGAGGAGGAAGAAATACTAGAAACCAAACTTACCAGCTCTCTCCTGAGTAGCTCCTACTGTACCCTCCTTCCCCCACCTCTATTTGCCGTTGCAAAGTGGATCTCATGACTATATTTGAAATGTAACAAGGAAGCAAAAGTCTGAGAAGGTAATACAGTGTTCAATAACTCCACCCCAGCTCTTTATTTCCCCAATCGAGTCCTGAATTAATGCAGTTAAGCATAGAATAACAAGAATGGGCAGAGTGCTAGTAACAGCTGCAAATCAATTGAAACAAAGTGGTTACAGCACTAAATAACAGACCATTAACATGGCCTAGTAATCAAGGTTCACGAATTATTCTGACCAGCAGAGAACTCTGGAGTTATCTTTCAGAAAATAGAGTCTCCAAAATATAAAATTGACAGATAGCCAAATAAATTTAATGGAAGGCTTATCACTGGAAAGTTGTAAGCCTGGAAGACAGAGCACAGGAATCAACTTAAAGCCAATAGGGCAGGAAGTCTCAACCCCTCAAACAAGATAATTTGACCTGAACACTAAGGATTCCAGAAAAATTTTGACATGGACTGCTAAATCAATGCCATCCTCCACCAGACCATTCTTGCCAATCTCCGTCTCAGGTAAAGAACAATCCTCTGAGCAGAAAAAACCTTAGACAGTTGAATAAGGAACTCATTCCCATGATAACTAAATGAGACAACCTAATGAAGTCTTTGAGTATACCTGGTCCTGTCATTTTATGAGTGTCCAACAGATGACAATGTATCTGGATGTGGTACAGTCCTTGAGATTTCTTTCCTTTTGCCTTTTGTTACTAAATAGGTAGTCTATGAATGCATGTACACAAGCACACGTGTTATTTCTTTCTCTACTGCTGTATTTTTGGTATTGGAAGTCATAAAACTTATTAATTAAAGCCCTTAATTCCAGGATAAGGTGAAGTTACAATGGTCCAAATCTTCCTCCCATGGTAAATTGTATCCCAGTAATGTCCTTAGGATGCAAAAAGGTGGCAAACAAACAGTTTGACTACATGACATCCAGAAAGAAATGTCGGTACGCATTGTGGGAGAATGTGTGACTCTTCAAAGTTTTCACCAAAATATAGAGGCATATACAAGAGTTTGGAGCATGTAATTAGAAGCATCCTGCCACAATTATGACAAGTCTAAAGTATTGTGCTTTATCTGAAAAATTTGGGTAAAATTTTCATGTATTTTCACTACTTACAATTAAATTACTTTGATTCTAGAAAGATAAGTCATGTTTATCTATAACATATTTTCCCTTAGCATACGTTAGATGCCCTAGTTTGAGAAGCATGACTGTAGTGGTTAAGTGACCAGGCTTTTGGCCGAAACAACCTAATTGGAAAGGTTCTGCTTAGGAAATGAATGATATTTAGCAAATTTCTCACCCACTCTAATTTTTAGTTTAATCATCTCTAAATTACAGGTAATGCCCACTCCATAGGGTTGTTAAGAGAATGAAATGAGGTGTTACATGCAAATGAAGTGATACAGTGTTTACGACATAACTAACATTTGATGATCAGTAGATATCATCAAAGTTATTCACAGTTATTGTCTCCATTAGGGTATGGTCTCCAATAGGTAGGTGTCCATTTCCATTGAGGACCACTTTCAGGTACACTTTTGAACACAAATAACCACAAGGTTGCTCTAGGCAGTTTCCAAAATGCTTGATCCATGACTACATTCATTGCAAACTGACACTCATTGTGTATGTTTTTTCTGTGAATATTGATCCTATTTGGCTATATTTTTTAAATAGTTAGTATATTAAAGCCAGATGGTAAGACCACCTACTTTTCAGTAGCGTATTGAAAGAAGTCATTGAGAGGACATGACTGCAGGATGACCTACAAGCTGGACCTGGGCAATCAAAGGCTCCTGACCCACTCCCCTGTCCCTGGAATGTACATTCTGCCTACCATTCCCATAGTGAGAGCTGTTTCAAGGATGCAGCCTTGAGAGAGAAGGTTGTTGAGATGATTTAGATGGTATATATGACTGAGTCCAGTTCTGGCGGTGGCTGTGGAGATCTACTTGTCTCTCGGACATCTAATGTAAACCTCATAAGTAAGCTCCTTTGCTTATTTACCCTGCCACCTTACCAATCTGGAGTGGTCTGCCTCTTTTTTCAGTATTCCCTTATCCTCTGTGTATGGGAACCAGTTTCAGATTTCACCCAGAGAAGCTCCCAAGGTTGCAATCCAATGTCGGGAATAAGCTTTTCTCTGAAGAAAATGGATGTTCCCAGTGTAAGTCATCTGAAAAAAAAGACAGGAGCTCAAAATGGAAACAAAGATGCAGAAAATGGGACTTCAATAGACAAAGGGGGATCTCTAGTATCTTAGTTTTAGAGTCTTTAGTTTGGGATTTGAAGGGTTAAAACAGGCTTGAAGAGCTTCTTTGGTGACAGGACCAGAGCACTCTTACATGAACACTGACCATGAGTAGACACAATGGCCTCCCAAAAGATTTCCCTTGGTTGACTTGCATATGACTTCTAGATCCAGAGCTCCTTAATAAGGAGTCAGTTAGTTTCCCACCCATGCTTAGACAAGGAAGATTCAGAGGGTCTATATTTCAATTGCATGGGGAGCTATGACACTGAGTCCATCAAATTGGGGGCAGAGGTATCAACAAGGGATCCCTGAGGGAAAAGAAATCTCTTCATGGAGAAGCGCTCCTTTGGTGGCTCCTGTTGGTTTGATGATATTAACAGAGTCAACAAGTTTTCTTACAAACTCACCTGTAAGCCTCTCACTTTCACAAAGTTACTTGGTCAACCCTAAGGCTATCTTGCTGGAATATGTGTTTGCTAAAGCTACCCAGCTCAATTTAAGAAGGTAAAGACTTTTCTAAGTCAGAAGCTCTTAAGATATGGTCCATGTGACTCAGAGTCTTAAAGTGGGAAAAACATAATTAGCACTTTTCAGCTTCAAAGAAGATTATAAACACTGGCTAATTAAACTCCCCAACACCTCCTTGTATGGATGTAGTTATTTCCCCTTTCTGGACAGGTTAGATATCTATTCAAGGGAGGAGAATGCAGCTGCTCCCCTCCTGCAGGGCAGCAATGAAATCTTTCTTCACTCAGCAGGGGTCTAGGCTCAAAGTTAAGTTTAATCAAACATTTAATCAGCTTCATTTTACTGAAAAGCTATGTGCCTTACTTTGTGTTCTTTGGCTGCAAAAATAAATTGTGTCTTCTGTCCTTAGAGAGCTTAATATGAAGTTGAATAGACAGAATATTAAAACATTATACTAAAAAAGATGCAAATAAGGATATAATTAGGTGTGAAATATCCCCTTCTAGACTGCCTTCCTGTTCTCCATTCTGTGAACTTTTATCAAAAAGATCTTTCTAAAATGCAAATGCAATCATATTCCTCTTATGGTTATAGTCCTTCCATGATTTTGTATGACTTGAAGGATACTTTCTAAACACATGGGGTAATTATTTACTAATCTTTGTGAGCTTGGTCACCATCTACCTGCTTGGTTCACCTCCTTCCACATCCATACTTGCAGAATAAGTCCAGCTCCTGGACACTTGCTCACTAGTCTACACATGTGCTATTTTTTCTTGGTAATCTCCATACTTTCACTACGCCCACTTTGCCCAGAACGTTTTCCCTATTCCTCTCTCTCATGAAGTCCTTCTCTTCCTTTAAAAATCAGCTCAGAGGGCTCATATTCCCTGATAGCCTGCCCCTGCCTTTCCTCCACCTCTGCCTTTTCTAAGTCTAAATAGTTTTTTGCATATAATAAAATAAGATAAAATTGTTATTACCTTTTCATATTCTACTGTGATTATTTGTCTCTCTCTAATTATTCTAATTCATGAGTAATGCCATAAAGAGGAGAGATTGGGTTGTATTTATTTTTATATCATCATATTCTGACATGGTCTCTGGCAAATCATTGAATGACTGAATAGCTATCCCAGCTCCTGTCTCGGCATCCATCCTTCTCACACTACGTTCTGCTCTTAGTGACTGTTCTCTCTCGTCTCTGGGCCTTCATGCACACTATTCTTTGAGCCAGGGATACTCTTTACTTCTCCTGAATGTCACCTGGCTCATATCTACTCATATGTCAGGACTTAGATTCTCAACTCAAGTGACATGTCAATCTAAACAACATTTTCTGACTGGATTATGAACATGTTTTGTGTGCTTTTATAAAAGCAGTGCACATCCACACTATGAAACTTTTCACTTAATGATTTTTGGATCCTCACAATTTAAGCAATACACTGATAATTTTCATTTAGCAAAAAACAAGCCCACAAAAAACTAATGGACTGAATGAATAACAGAGCCACATGGACTTAAATAATCTGAGAAGTTTCCATAAAAGAGATGTATATCAAATTAGTGTTTGAGTGATAGAAGACATGTGAAATTCAGACTGGGGAGAGGTAATTCCACCTGGAAGGAAGAACAGCAGCAGAGACCAATATGATGATTAGTGTAATTGCTGCAGAAGCCCATGAGGAGCTAGTCTTATCTTTAGAAGGGGATTCATGCTGTGGAGTTTCCAAGAAAATATGTAGATATTTATGGTGGGAACAGTTAGAAGAGAGCCAAGGAAGGCCTTCCATTAATTAGCATGGGTAGACTCTCTAATCTGCATGCATAAAGGAAACAAAGCTTTATTTTTCACCCATGTCAGAGTTCATTGCGAATCAGCAGCATGGGAGAGAGACATTGCTCCACTCAGACATTCAAGAACCTGATTTCCCTATATCTGGTGGCTTCACCATGTGCTTGGGGCTACAACATCTTCTTGATCAAGTCCACACTTGATCCTCCACATTGGATTGCAGATAAGTTAAGAGACAGAGTATGGAAGAATGAGATGGATATCCTAAGGGCCAGGCCTTGACAAGCATTCGGTACCTCCATTCACATTCCCCTCCCAGAATTCAGTTATGTGGAAACACCTAACACTAAAGGAAGCTGGGAAATGTAGTCCACCGGTGTTTCTAGGAGAAAACAGAGTTGGGAATTAAGGAAGTTTTAAAATTGTGACTGCCTCACATATAGAGTAATTTATTGTGCATACTATGGAATAAGAAATAATTATTATATTCTAATGAGAGAATAGCAATTTGGAAAAAAGTGCTCAAGGGAAACTAACCTAGTGACAAAGATTTGGAGAAAGTATTAAAGGATGAAGGAAACTAGAATCAGGGAAATTATATAAACTTTCTGCAAATTCAGTAAAAAATTTACAATATTAACACCAATACAGAGTGAGTTCATAGGAAACAAAAGAAGGTGCCAATTTGTGTACAGGGGCTCTGTGTTTGATGAATCCCTCTTGTCCTGTTCCTTAGTCTTCTAGAGAAAGATAAATGTGATTAAAATATACAAATTATAACTAGATCCCCAGAAATTGCATATGGGATTACCTTGTGGAAATATCTGTCATTTTAGGGAGTTTGGCACATTAAAATACTCTAACACACACGAATGCAAACATACAAATTATATATGTATACACACATACATAAATATATATTATATGCGAAAACATACATATATGTAAATATATTGTGTATTTCTATGTTACATAGACATTTGCTTCCAAAGTGATTCCATGGTAGCGGTTGTGAAAATCCTGAATCTGCCTGTATCACAATGAGAGCTAAATGTTTTGTTTCACAATTGGTGAATGGTTGGGTCATGATGAGAACTCAGATCCCCTGATGCCAAGCCCAAAGCATGCCCCATCCACTGGTCCTCTGGATTACTATTGTGGAGCTACCTTAGCAAGAGTGTGAGCAGTTCTAATTTCTAGAATGCTAGTTCTAATTGTTTGGCATGCTTTAACTTCAACATATTTTATTGTGGTTTTTCAAAACATTCATAGGGAGATGCAGTACGGTGGGGGTAACATGGCATAAGGAGGTAAAGCTTGGTTTTGGAATCATATCTATAGTTTCCTGTACCAATTTTAAAATGTGTTACTCTGTAATGTATGGGGCTGGAGCTTCAGTTTTCCTGAAAGTAAACATGGCATAATGATTCAAAATACAGGTATGATTGACAGGAACAGAGACCTGGGTTTGTACTCAGCTTTTCTCTTTGAGTAGCTGTGTGATATGGGGGAAGGTAGATAAGCTTTTGGGGCTTCAGTTTCCTCATCTGTAAAATGCCTATAATAATAGCACATACCTGATAACGTAGGTAATGATCAAAAGACACAATATCAATAAAGTCCTCCTTGGAACAATACCAAGTATATAATAAGTGAAAAATAAACTAAAATGTTAGAATTATTATTAAAAACAGTTATGTGAACTTGTGAACACTAAAAAACAATGTCTTTGAAACTCAGTTTCCTTATTCATGTGGAACTCAGGTGCGGTGGAACGTCTGCTTTCTGTGCTGCAAGATGTCTCATTCTAGGAAGATGGTTCCCAGACAGGGAGCAGTAGAAGCTGGAAACTTGTTAGAAATGCAAATTCTCTGGCCCACTGAGTAAGAAACTCTGGACGTGAGGCCTCACAGTCTGTGCTTTAACAAGCCCCCAGCGAGGCACTTTTGAGTTTGAAAACCACTGCTCTGTCAGAAGGGAGAACTGTGAAGACGGTTCCTGTGGTTTGCTATAATTCTGACAAGCTGGAAACCCTAAAAGAAGGCTCTGTGAACCTTGAGCCCTATCTTGGCCACAAGCATTTACAGATCAGAAGCCTTCAGATGACTTGAAACCAGTACCATATAGACAGAAAACACACTGAATGACAGTAGAGGTTCTTGCTGCCTACGTCAGTCACGTAGATGGCACAGGGTTGAGGATTGGAGTGTTGGACCTTTGTCTTATTTGTGTTGTTAAACCACATGAGGAAGAGCATGAAGGGAAGCCTGGCAGTTTCAAACTTCAGAAGGAAGATAGCCCATGTGGATGCTCCCTTGTTCCTGACATCTCTGTCTTTTTTAATTCTCTTACTTATTTTTTCCCCAGCCCTTGGAAAACTCCATATTTTACTCCTTTGAAAGAAGCTCTTGCTCCCTTATCAAATTCTGCACTTATTCAGACTATTAGTGGACTCTGTGAATGAACAGATGGAATTGAACACAAATCCAACTTTGGTGTCTTCACCAGCCATGGCTGCAGCCACATTGGAAGCTAGTCTTCTTTAATCAAGAGTACCTCACCTGAACGAGTGTTCATTTTCTCCCACCAGAAGCAAAAACTAACCCTATGTATAAAGCATATATCTCCTATTAACATGATTTAGATTACATCTTGAGGAATATTAAATCTGGCATCCTTTTTCTAAGGAGCACTTTGACTCTCCCCAGGGTAGATTACGTTTCAAAGGTCGTCAAATTAGCTGAATGAACCTGGACCTGTTCTAACCACCTGTAATAACATAAGCTAATGCCAAATATATTGTCTTTGATCCCCAAATCTCTCCTGAGATAGAAAAAGAGAGTGAAAGGTGGGTCTCAGAATTAGCTGTATTGGAATGGCTCAGGGGAAGGGCCTCAGGAAATTTTAATGGCCAATCAGCTACTCATTATGGCAATAGTCATTAAGTTCCCTAAAGAGATAAATGTCCTGAAGTAGAGGCAAAGGAAATCCTAACTAGTGGGGTTCTTTGACCTCAAATGTCTAAGCAAGCTCTTGAGAACTGGACTAGACTACCGTAAGCCACAAAACTCTTGCCTAAGAGTAGCATGGCTGCCTAATTTGTCTCTCTTAGGAGTCAGTGGTTCTTACACTTAATTATAAATTAAATTTACTGACTGCAGAGTGGGGAGTGTATTGTAAAATACATTTTTCAGGACTTCAAGCTCAAAAGAGTCTATCCAGAAGAAGAGGGATTGGTTTCAAGAGTATGCAATTTAACCAGTGCCCCGGGGTTCCCTGAGGTAGACAGTGGGTTCGACTGTGGCCCTCTAGATTTTAACACTCCAATGTTATGAGAAAAAAATCAAAAGAAAGAGCACATTCAAGGGAAAAAAATAAAGGGAAAGAACACTTGCCCCAATGCCAGAGTAAAACATATCTAGTCAGCTGACTCTCAGGTAGGAAGCAACTGCCGTCTGCTGTCAGCTTTACCACTCCAGCTGGAAATCCTGACCCTTCTCCCATCACCTGTGGTCCTTGATCACAACAAGTCTTCGAGGGAAACAGTTTTGAGTTCCATCTCATGGCCAGAGGAAGCCTCTATTACTATTATGTTTATTTTGCCAAAGGCCAACCATTAAAAGATGGAAACATATTTAATGAGTCTTTTTTGCTATCACAGGCAATATATATGAAAGCTTTTGTAGAAGTTGTTAGAAACAACAAAGAAGAGAGATTAAATATGCCTCGATGCTCCTTCCATTGAGATCGCTAACACCCACTGGTACTGGAACATATTTAGCTGAGTTCCTTTTCCTATACCTTTGTCTTTTTTCTTCTTTTGAGAAGATTTCTGTTTCCTAAGGTTATATATCTTTGATTTCAAGAAGTACTAATTCTATTTAATTAAAATAAAATGAAATTTTCCTAATCCAATCCAAAGAAAGCAGACTAGAGTAAGTAGGACTGAAGCCTTGACATTTGATTTGGTGACTTTTTTTTGGTTGTACTCCTGGAGGACATGGCAATACTATGCTATGGAAGTTGTCCATGTTGGAGGTAATGGGCAAACTATTGAAGGATTTTCTGTGATATAAGACATATTTAATAGGTCACTGGGGCAATATAATGATGTATCTATTTTGTGTGTTTTTTCTCTTTTTTTTTTTTTTGAGCAAGATTAGCCCTGAGCTAACTACTGCCAGTCCTCGTCTTTTTGCTGAGGAAGCCTGGCCCTGAGCTAACATCATGCCCATCTTCCTCTACTTTATATGTGGGACGCCTACCACGGCATGGCGTGCCAAGCGGTGCCATGTCCGCACCCGGGATCCGAACTGGCGCACCCCTGGCCACCAAGAAGCGGTATGAGTGAACTTAACCGCTGCGCCACTGGGCCGGACCCTGTGTGTATTTTTTTTTTTTTTTTTTTAGATTTTTTTTTTTTATTTTTTCGTTTTCTCCCCAAAGCCCCCCCCGTACATAGTTGTGTATTCTTCGTTGTGGGTTCTTCTAGTTGTGGCATGTGGGATGCTGCCTCAGCGTGGTCTGACGAGCAGTGCCATGTCCTCGCCCAGGATTCGAACCAACGAAACACTGGGCTGCCTGCAGCGCAGCGCGCGAACTTAACCACTCGGTCAGGGGGCCAGCCCGCCCGTGTGTATTTTTTATGGTGATAGCAGTATTCAGGTAATTCACCACACATATTGCTAATATCTAGCACATGAGACTAGAAGATTCTAATAGAGGTCATCCATTTAAATCTTTATTCAAGGGTTAAATCACTGTTTGGTGGTATGTTAGAGAACTAAATAGGAAAATTCGCATATACCCAATTTTACATGAAATTTCTGAGGGTTCAAAGACCTGCCAGAAAAGAGATTTTAATTCTTCCCAAGCAATCAAATAAGAGTCATTTTTCCAAGCATGTCCACATAGAAGGAGACAGAGAAACAGCTGATCTCATTACCACATATTTGACCTGGATTCGGTAAAAACATTTCTAATGCTTGAGTCCTCAGTGTAATACATTCCTAGGTTGAAGAAAATAGATAGATATTTTCCACTCTCTTCACTCATGCTGCAAGCTGGCCCATTTTATTAGTATGGTTGAAGTTTATCTCCAGTCTTTAAAAAAAAAAGAAAAAACTTGAACTTTTTCAAATGTGTGCAGATGTTCTATTTTTTTCCAAAAGTAAGTCCATCTCTTTTCAATAGATCTCTGATAGGCACTGTGTTTTTCACCCTTAAATCAATTTAGCCTTGAGCTCAATTTTCCTCAGTTGAATGCTCATCTTGATAAACTCCTTAGGGCTTGGTCCCTAGAGATTTTGTTAAACCTAATTTTATTAAAATTTAGGATATGAAAACTTTGTTTGCATAATTATCTATATTAAATATTTCTACCTATTTCTTTAGAGACTTCACTGGTAATCTCCCCATTTTATTTTATTTTTTTTCACTTCACCATATTTTTCAGGAGTTTAGACTTGCTGTTCAAACCAAGAAAGTCTATAAAAGAAAATGTGGCTTATTTTTTAACTGAAATTAACCAAAACTCTATATGCAATGCATTGTGTTGGATGGAAAACTAGGGTTGTCATTTTTGTCATATTGGGTAAAAATTAGCTTCTTGTCTCTCTTTTTCTATGAAGTTGGACTAATGATACCTGCCCTATTAAATCATACATAGTTGTGAAGAATCAAGAAGTTGGTTTTACTTGAAAATGTTCCAAAAATTCAAAAATGTTACATGTATATAAAATATTATTTGCTGTCCTTTTTATGCTGAGAAGTTACATCACTAGGAATTATTTGAGGGCCTTTTTCCAAGTCAGCTCATCACCAGGCATTTACTTCAAAGCTGTCATGTGCCTACCTTTGAGCTGAGTACTTTGAGAAAGTTTAGTCTTTGCTCACAGTGAGCAAGCTGATTTGTGGTTTAGCCCCTGCACCTAACCAATTTGAAATAGGAGATGCAGAAACTGAACTCACAAGTAAAAGATATATGTCACCTTCTCATCAATATCATGTCAGAGTCGAACTACTATTCATGGTGTGGGTATTTGCACTCCTTTGGAAAACCAAGTAATTCTTTGACCTGATACAGATTTTGGAATTTTATACAGGAAGGGCAGGCTGTGAATGCAAATGCGATAAGCTTAGTGGTATCAGGTTTTCAATGCTTCTCCACCATGATACCAAGTCAGAACCCTGACTTCCTGAAAAGTACCACTCCAGGTACTTGTGGGAGCCTACTACAATACTCACATATGCTCACACACTACCTCTTAGCTACCACTCAATTATTCTTTGTCTTCAGGGCCACACCACCACTGCAGCCATTCCTTCTCTGTTCCATGGGGCTGCCACAGGGAGCATTGCAATTTCCTTTATCCTCTAATATGACCACTGGGTGCCAACCTTCTGCTTTGAGCTCTATGGATGTTGCTGAGTAACATAAATTCTGCTGGTCACTGCCACATCTCCTGGACACAACTGTCTTTGCCAGGCACAGCATTTTCTTCCTAGGAGCTACTGCCAATTTCCTAGATCCCAGTGGGTTATTTGGAACAACCCTGCTGTGTTACAGTCACAATTTACAATATGTACTTGTGTTTAAGATAATTGTTTAATGAAATATGTATGGATCTTCTTTCTCTAGGGTGCATAGCTAATCACCCTTTACAAATCCTTCCAACTTCTCTATGAAGGTTCAAATGATATAACACCACTAGGTTCTGTGATTATTCAGAATGCTTTCTTAAGTTTTATTTCAGTCTAGATAAGTTCACTTTCAACTCGAGCACTTCTTTACTACAAAGATACAGCACACTACTGCAGATGCAGTGCAAACTTGGGAGTCAATCTGCTTTGGGTTCAAATTCTGGCTCTTGGATTAATTATCTGTAGAACCTTGAACAAGTCACTTGACCTCTTTGAATCTCAAGTTTTTTGGATCTTTAAAATTGGCATAATATGTACCTTAAAATGTCATTGTGAGCATTTAACAAGATAATATCTATTTAGGAATTATTACAGTGCTTGATTAATGGGAAAAACTAAATAATTGATGACTCTTATTATCATTATTATTTGCTATATTTCCCTGCATTATCCTAGAAGCTTGTTTCTATGTCAGAGCAGAACTCTCTAGGACCTTCTAATTATGAAGGAAAGGGATAGGACAAAAAAATTTACACTGATGCATTAGTGACCTAAAGTCGTGCTATATGGGACAGGAAATAAGAGAGATTGGAAAGAAAATCTTTGGCCCCCAAAAATTAATGTGAGTGATGAAATCTGGGGCTCTGGCCCTCTGGTTAGATTAGCTTTAATAACTTTCTGAGGTGATCCAATAGAAGCTTCACCTGAATGAGCCAGCAATTCTCTTCACCCTCCCCCACCCCATCCTACCAACCCGCCTGGAAATGGACCATTTTATTATAAACTAATTACTATTCACTTTTTATCAGCTAACAAATCGATTTGCACAGCACTTTTTAAAATTCAGGAACTGCTATATGAATTTGTTGAAACAAAGAGGGTCATTACCAAGTCCTATTATCCATCCTGCTGGCTCTCCCCTGAGTTTTAATTATTCCAACCACAAGTAGATATTGGATAGGAAGGCAGGTCACTGAGGGCCTGCCAGCTTGAGGCATGTGTGTTTGGTCTTCCTAAACCTCTGTCAGCCACATGGCTTTTCTTTCCTCCAAGACCCAGCAGTGATGGTAGATAACAGCCAGCAACTCCACTTCCTCCTCTTCATCATCCTCAGTTAAACACCACTGAGTTACCGCTAACGTACACTGTACAGCCAGAGAGTTCCTGGGAGTTGGAAAAATTCTAAAGCGCTAGAATGAGGGAGTAAAGGAGACAGGTAAAAGAGCCTGTAAAAATGAGACCACTAAATTAGTGAAGTAATTCTGTAGGGCTGTCCCAAAGCCTCTCAGTACGTCCTACCCATAGTGGCAATGGTTTGTGACTGCCCAAGGGAGGAGTTTGAAGCTCTGGCCATGTGTGGGATCTCAGAATCCAATGCCTTTAACAGTAGTTAACAGGGAGGGAATAATTAAGGTGGACTCTGACCATATAATACTTCTTAGAAGCATTAGCATTCTTCACCTTCTAAAATACTACATAAATTTTAATGCATATAAAGTGTACAATATGATGATTTGATATGTGTGTGCATTGTGAAAGAATTCCCATCACTGAGTTAATTAACACATCCATCATTTCATATACTTACCTTTCTTTTCTTTGATGAAAGCACTTGTTTTACTCTCTTAGCAAATTTCGATTATACAACACAGTATTATCAACCATAGTCACAATATTATACATTAGAATCTCAGACTTTATTCATCTTATAACTGAAAGTTTGTGCCCTTTTACTATCACCTCTTTATTTCTCTCACCCCTGGCAACCACAGTTCTACTCTGTTTCTGTAAGTTAGACTCTTTTTCTTTTTAGATTCTGCATGTAAGTGACATCATGCATTGTTTGTCTGTCTGGCTTATTTCACTTAGCATGTTGTCCATGCTGTTGCAAATGGCAGAATTTCCTTTTGTAAGACTGAATAATGTTCAATTGCCTATATATACTATATTTTCTTTATCCGTTCATCTGTCAATAGACAATTAGGTTGTTTCTATCTGTTGGCTATTGTGAATGATGCTACAACGAACATGGGAGTACAGATGTCTCTTGGAGATGGTGATTTTGATCCCTTTGAACATATACCCACAAATGGAATTTCTGGATCATATAGTAGTTCTAATTGTAGTCTTTTGAAGATCCTGCATACTGTGTTCCATAGTGACTCTACCAGTTTACATTCCCACCAACAGTGCACAAGGGTTTCCTTTTCTCGACATCCTTGTCATCATTTGTTATCTCTTATATCTCATTGGGATTCAGATTTGCATTTCCTTTTTGATCAGTGGTGTTGAGCACCAATTTGTGTACCTGTTGGCCATTTACATGTCTTCTTTGAAAAATGTCTATTCAGGGCTTTTGCCCATTTTTAAATTCAGTTATTTGCTTTTTGGCTATTGAACTGTATGAGTTCCTTGTTTTTTTTGGATATTACCCTTTTGTCAACTATGTGGCTTGCTAAAATTTTCTCCCATTTCATAGACTGTGTTTTCTTGATGACTTTTTTTGTTGTGCTGAAGCTTTTTAGTTTGGTGTAGTCCCACTTGTTTCTTTTGCTTTTTTATTGCCTCTCCTTTTGGTGTTAAAGCCAAAAAATCATTGTTAAGACCAATGTCAAGGAGTTTCTTCCCTATGTTTCCTCTTAGGAGTTTTATGGTTTCAAACCTTACATTCAAGATTTTAACCCACTTTGAATTTATTTTTCTGTGTGATGTAAGATAGGGGTTCAATTCTTTTGCATGTCACTGTCCAGTTTTCTGAGCACCATTTATTGACGAGACATCCTTTCCCATTGTAGTCTTGGGTACTTTGTCAAAAATTAGTTGAACATGTATGAATGAGTTTACTTCTGGATTCTGTATTCTGCTCCTTTGACCTATGTGCCTGTTTTCATGCTAATACCATACTGTTCTGATTAGTATAGTTTGTAATCTAGTTTGAAATCAGGAAATACAATTCCTCAGCTTTATTCTTCTTTCTCAAGATTCCTTTGGCTATTTGGGCTCTTTTGAGGTTCCATACAAATTTTTGGATTGCTTTTTCTATTTCTGTGAGAAATATCATGGGGCTTTTGACAGAGATTGCCTTGAATCTGTAGCTCACTTTGGGGTGTGTGGACATTTTGACTAAATTAATTCTTCCAATCCATGAACACAGAATAGCTTTCTATTTCTTTGTGTATTCTTCAATTTCTTTCATCAACATCTTAAAGTTTTCAGTGTACCGGTCTTCCAATTACCTATAATAGTACCTAGGGCATAGTAAGTACTCAATAAATATTGACTTGATGAATGTATCCTAGTCACTCTTCTAGATAATGGAACAAATTATTCAGGTAACTCATCCTTTATCTAGGCCTAATTCAGAGTTTGTAATTCCTGAGTCCTTTATTGGAATGTTAATAGGAATCCTAGTTTTACATTTTCTCTCAAAGTTTATTCCTAAATTGAGAGTCAAGCCAATTTTCCTTCTCCATCCTTATCTAGAGGTAAAGGCTTGCTGAACCCATCATCTCAATTTCTTTGACCCCTCTCCTAATTCTGTGCTTTTATTTATACTCTTGCCATGTGTCTGAATCCTTATTTCCATTCCTAATATTTGGTACAATGTCCTGTTGACTGAGTGGTTCTTGCCTTTGGAGACAGATGTCTAGTTTTCCTTCCTAACAGTGGGTAATTCTAAGAACAATCTCAGTTGTTTTTTTTTCACTTGCTCAGGAGACACCGTTAGTGTCATGTAGGCTTATCCACATTTTTGCATTGTCTCTCCTGGGAGTCCATGCTGATCTGTACCTAACAGGGCAGAATAGGGAAAGGTAGACTCTGAACATTGATCTTTGCAGCAGTCCTAAGAAACTCAGCCTGTTTTCTTCTCATCTTTTAAAGTGCAATGACCCCTCTATACCCTGCAGCATGTTGGGTATGAAAAGTGGAGAATGTATGTTCAGCTAAGTCAGAGTTCAATTTTGTATAGAGTCAAAGTCATGCTGAATTTTTATCCACTGAGCTCTAATTCTGGATAGACCCATGGCTCACCATTTTCCTGAATTTCATTTCTGGTTACTTCAAGATAAGATGATACCTTTCTACTTTAGTGCTACTCCATGAAACTAATAGTCATTTAACGCCTTTAATGCAAATTGCATTTATTGATGTTCCTTATAGCCTCGAACCAACAAGATGTTCATTCCTATCCCTACTTTTAAGCTCACATTTGCAATTCATAGAGCCAATCTGACTCCCTGTCGTAGCACTTGAAGTTACATTTCTAAGATTAAATGTGTGTGCTTGCATGTGACTGACAAATACAACATCATAACTCAAAGATGAAAAATACCTTTTTATTCTTTATATTGTTCATCATTTGAACAATTTAGAATTAGAGTAATAACACCTACTGGTTCCCATTTTGTTTCATTTATCAGTTTATTTATTTTTTTATATTAAAATGTTTAAGGATCACTGCTTTGTGGTGAAGGAACTATATTAAACAGTTTGTATCTTAAGAATTGTCAAAGAATCTATAAATTTTGAAAATTTATTTATTTCACTAAATAAAATGATAAAGTGGAAATGATAAAGTGAAATGAGTTTTTAAAAGCTTAATTTATCAGCCTTTTCATTTACATAGAAGTATAACAAATTATTACATCTATTATGACAAAGGGCTTTGGTTCAAGGGGATAGATGTGAGTGTATTAAGTGATTAGAAATGCCTGGGAAATGTGTGCTGTGCTTGTGTTCTTGCCCTGCCACCAATATTTTAATTTGAATAAGTGTTATTAGCTGTCTGTGTCTTTACTGTGGCTGCATCTCACTGTGCAAACCCTCATCAAGAAGTATGTGTGGGGAGAAGCTTTTCCATATTTTGTGATGAGAGTATTCCAGCCCATGTGAAAGAGGCATGGCTTATATTGACTGTAACAAGTCTAACAACCTTGAGTCTCTCAGATGCCATCTCCCTAATTTAACATCTCATTCAATTTGTGAATGAAATGCAACTTAGTGCTTTTATTTATTTATTTATTTTTGCTGAGGAAGATTCTCCCTGAGCAAATATCTGTTGCCAGTCTTCCTCTTTTTGTGTGTAAGCTGCTGCAATAGCATGGCCACTGACAGAGGAGCAGTGTAGGTCCACGCCTGGGAACCAAACCCATGGCACCAAAGTGGAGCACACTAAATATAACCACTAGGCCATGCAGCTGGCCCATATCTTAGTGCTTTTGAAGTTTTGGATTAATAGAAGAATGGGAAGCTGCCTGGAAGCAAAATTTTCAGATATTGGCTAGGTATGTAAAGTTGTGTGGTATATTTGGGGGCTCCCATTCCCCAGGAGAAAAGTACAAATGTTCTAGGCTACATTTACCTTATGTCCCTTTTTATTCTTAAGCTAGTCCTCTAGTGGAAATAAATGATAAATTCAACCTCATTTCCCTTCCTCAGACGTGATGGATCAGAAAAAATTTGATTTCTCCTGAAGGGTTGTACTATTGTCTCTTGGTATGGTGATCTGCTTGGCTCATTTTATTTTTTAAATTATCCAGTGAAAGATCTGTTTGCAATATCTACATAAGATATAACTGGACAATAAAGCAAGAGAGTACACATTATAATGCTGTGAAGTAAGAACTTTAAACGTGGGGAAATCTTAAAATATTTTACTTTTCTAGAGTACAGAGCCTTCCTTTTCACTAGGCTATAATTTCAATAAGAATATGAACTGTGATTGTTTCACTCAACACTACATATTGAATGCCTAGAAGACTTCCTGGTATATCGTAAGAGGTAAAAAACTGTCTTGAATGAATAGATAAATATTTTATTTGTGTATTTATATGATACACAAATTCTAGGTATGTCAATCAAAAGAGCAAGAGATTATTTGGTATAGGTAGTAATAATCCAAGAAGCTTTTATAGACGTAAAACATCAAATAAATATTGAAATATCCATTAAATGCACTCTCTGTAACAAAGATTCTATAGGAGATTTACAGTGTACCATTGAATGTCTTCATTAAGATTTTGGTATAATATTCGTGTCTACTCCAGGGATCAAATAAATAAGCAAGAACTGTCTCCTTGGTTTTACTCTTGATGGAGAACCATCGCTTTGACATGTGAGCCTTGTGTCTCTTTTCCACATTGGGAGATGACAGGCAGAGGTGTTGGAGATGGTGCTTAGTGAGTGAATATGAGATCATAGATGTAGCAAAAAAAAGGAATGTCTGTTTTAACTGGTTCTTCAGGAGATAGAGCTTTAGCAAAAACTAATAAACTAATGTGCTTTCTTTATTAGTGGGAAAAATTTCCAAGAAACAAGAAGAGGAAAAAGAGAAATGTTGAAAGGAAGGAGAGGTAGCCAGTACATGGTGCCTGACAGGGCTGACCTCTGCTTTGTATCAAACAAAGCTAATTGTTCCATTTTGCGGCGATGGTCTTCCATGGCCCAACAAACTGTTCCATTGTTTAAGTGAGTAGATCCCTAAATTGGAAGAAGGAGAATTGACCCTTAGTCTACTATCCTCTATTGGTCAAAGGCTCATCCACAAGAGTCAGGGCATACAGGCACTGTCCTGAGTGACAGTAATGCAATGGAGAATAGATACAAATGTTTCCCACCTTATGGAGCTCACATTCCAGTGAGGAAGACAGACAATTAAAAATAAACTGAAATAATTTTTAAAAGTATAAATTTCAGTAATTGCAATGAAAGAAATAATTGAGAAACTGAAAGGCCAAGAGTGGCCTCTCTGAAGACCTAACATTTAAACTGGGACATTAAGAATGAGTAGGATTATCCATGCGAAGTGTGAGGGAAAAAAGGTGTTTCAGCAGAAAAAGTAGTATAGAGTTCTTTCTTCTCTGAGAAAGAAAGAGCTTTGGGTGTTCAAAGAACTGAAAGAAGTTCAGCATGGTTGAGTCATAGAGGGAACAAGAAGGAGCATCTAATGATGAGGTTGAAGAAATAGGCAGAGGTCAGATCATGGATAGCTTGTCAGGCCATGATAAGAAGTTTGAGTTTTTATCATAAGTGAAATTGGGAACCACTTAAGTGTTTTGATCAGGTTAGTGGCTTGATTGTAATCTAATAAGATCACTCTGACTGCCAAGTAGAGAATGGATTAAATGGGGCCAAGAATGGATGCATGGAGACCAATTAGGAGGTCGTTGGCATTAGTCAAGGTAAGTGATAGTAGCAGTTTAACTGGGACATCATAGATTAGGAGATGAATGAATTTTTCAAATAGTAATCAAATGACAGGAAGACATGTTCCATAAAAATTGTTCATATGTAGTATAATGGGAGACCAGAGAACACTGAGATTATATATGATTTACAGGGAAAGATGGATATCACAGAAGATAATTTGAGTAGATATGGTGTTTGTGCTTCATCTTGTGGAATTGAAAAGTGAGAAGAAGGACATTCAAACAGAAAGAATAGTATATGACAAGTTGCAGAAGAAGGAAAGGTCACAGTATTTAAAGGACCATTAAGCAGTTCTTTTGAGCGGAGGGTGGGCTGAAAGGGGTGTGATAGGAGATGGGCTCATGAAATAAGTGGAACAAGAGTGTGAAGGACTTCAGTGCTGGGTAGGGATGACAAAGTGTTGAACAGAGCAGCATCGTGAACAGGACTGTGCTTTGAGGACAATTGAGAAGAGGGAGTGTGGGTGATGTTGAGCATGTGTGAGGTCACTGAATGTGGAGTGTGATGGTTCTTAGGCTGGAAGGCTGAGCACCTTGTCCCAAGAACTAAAAGAGGGAGCACATGGTTAAGAGAAGATTTGCAAAAGAAAATGATGGCTTTATTTCCTGTAATATTTTTTCAGTCAAATTTAATTGTTTTCTTGTTCTTTGTGTTTTTTAGGTGCTTCATCATGGGACAGAAACTTCTCTTCAGACTCCAGAGATTCAAATAACTATTTTCCCCAAACTAACATAGGTTGGGGTATAAGACAAATTCAGTTCATTTTATGTTTTAGCCACATATGCTCCTGAACCAGAATAACCGTAAAATATACAGCTGCTAGATTAGTAACAATTATAGGAAATTATTTGTAATCTTCACTATGAAATTCATGTATATAATTAACATACTTGAGTCCAGTGCACTTCTTCACTTACTATGTATTCTACTTTTCCTCAACGTCTCTTTGTCAAGGGGGCCGGCCCCGTGGCCGAGTGGTTAAGTTCGTGTGCTCTGCTTCGGCGGCCCAGAGTTTCCCCGGTTCGGATCCCGGGCACGGACATGGCACCGCTCACTAGGCCATGTTGAGGCAGCGTTCCACATGCCAGAACTAGAGGGACCCACAACTAAAATATACAACTATGTATTGGGGGGATTTGGGGAGAAAAAGCACAAAAAAAAAACAAAAAAGAAGATTGGCAACAGTCATCAGCTCAGGTCCCAATCTTAAAAAATAAAAAGCTCTTTCTACAGTCTCAATCATATTGATAAGATTATGATTTAAGGAAATAAAAATAAAAAGTAGTTTATAGTCTTTTTAAAAATATTTGATGACCATATCTGTACCCATATTTAGCTGCAGAGTTATAAAAAATTTATGTATTAAAAATAATTATCAATTGAAGATGGTACTATGTGCCAATTTGTGTACTAGGTACGTTGTTTACATTATACACAATTCTTATAAAAAACTATGTAATGGAAATACTTTTAAACCCACTCTACTGCTAAGGAAACTGATGTCTGTAAAGCTAGCAAGGAGAAACATAAATAAGTGATAGTTTGCATTTGCCCCCAGGTTTGTCTGATTCTGAAGCCTATGCACTTCCTTTCCACTGAAATGCCTTAACCTGAACCACTTACAATATTTAATATGAGGGGCTGGACTGATGGTGCAGTGTTTAAGTGTGCACATTCTGCTTTGGCGGCCTGGGGTTTGCCGGTTCGGATCCTAGGTGTGGACATGGCAACGCTTGACACACCATGCTGTGGTAGGCGTCCCACATATAAAGCTGAGGAAGATGGCCATGGATGTTAGCTCAGGGCCAGTTTTCCTCAGCGAAAAGAGGAGGATTGGCAGCAGTTAGCATAGGGCTAATCTTCCTCGAAAAAAAAAATTAACATGAGACCTTTAATTGGTGAGTCAACATTACCATTATTGTCATCGTATATTATTATTTTACCATGTGATGCACAGTGATGGCCTCAGGAAATACTGACATGGATAGAAGTAATTGTTCCTCCTCTAAAAGCTTAGATTCTCCTGTCTGTCTTTTCAAAATTTTGTCTCTTCCCTCACACACACATACAAAAAGGAGCAGCATTTGTTACATTTTTGCAAATATCTTTACTATCTGCCTTGTAGAAGATGCCTGAATTCTCATATCTGGGTTCTGCAATCAGGCCACAAGATATGTCTCTTTGTTGAGGCATGTGGACAAAAGCCATCCTCACTCAGAAATGTGTGAGGATAAATAAACATGAGTTCGAAAAGGGAGGATTGCTTTAATAACCTTTTGAAGATTGTGGATATATATATATTTTTTAATACTACACCAAAACTCAGCAAGTTGCTGTTGCTTAAAGGTTGGTTGCAATGTGGAATATGAAACCATTCCAATGAGCTTTGCACTCTGTTTCATTAAAATGCTTTATATATCTTGTTTTCCAGATGACACTTTTGATGGTGTCTAATTGTATAACATTGTGCATTAGTCAGTTGGAAAATATTCATTTGCTGAGCTTTGCAGATCTTCCAAATCTTGACAAATTTGTCCATTAATGCCACCATTCATCTCCAAAGTTCAAATTTGATCAATGGTGAAAATATTGTCAATTGTTTTCCTTGAAATGATAGTTCACTTTTGATAAAATGTCTACTTAATACCCAAGTTTGAATAATAACTAGTTTTTTTTCAGTGTCTTTCAAAATGATGCTCCATTAAAAAAAAAATGTGGCTGGTTCAGTTTAACTGAAACAATAGCACTCAAGTGGTTTTTCTGGAGACAGCAATAGTGTTTAGAATGTAGCAGAAGTGTTTTGTGCACACTTCCTATTTCACACATAGAATAGTAAAACTATATTTACTCAAGAGTTGGGATTTAATAAAATTAGTAAGTTTTCCTACTTCTTTAAGGACATTCTTAAGTGAAATGCCTTTTGTTTTCTCTGCAAGTACGTGGCTGTGAATAATACAATGACTACTATAGTATGGTGCCACTGAATTTGCTCATACTAAGGCATTGCCAGTTTTACTCACTATTGCCTTTGCATCATTGGTGCAATTGTCAACACAGTGAAAAAGGTAAATATCATCTTAAAATTATCATGAAAATAGTTTTAATTCTGCACTCCCCCTCGAAAGGGTCTTGGATACCTCCAGGGGCTCATGTCTTCTGTTTCAGCCAGCTGTGCAGAATGTAGAAATATTTGCGCTGTGCCTATTCTATCTTCTATTTCAGCATTATATAATCATCTCTTGAACTTGACTCTCATTACTTTTCTTCTTTTAAAGATGGGCCCTGAGCTAACATCTGTTGCCAATCTTTTTTTTTTTCCTTCTTCTTCTCTCCAAAGCCCCCCAGGACATAGTTGTATATTCTAGTTATAGGTCCTTCTAGTTCTATGTGGAACACTGCCTCAGCATGGCTCGATGAGCGGTGCTAGGTCCATGCCCAGGATCTGAACTGGTGAAACCCTGAGACGATGAAGCAGAGCATGCAAACTTAACCGCTTGATCATGGGGTAAGCCCCCTTGAGTCTCATTTCTGACGGACTGTGAAATTACATAAAACAAATTCACATCGTGTGGAGACATGCCACCCTGCCTGAAGTCTTTTAGCAACGTGAAAACTTCAGAGCTGGGTTTTCCTCTAAAATCACTTTTTATTTCTATTAAAAAGGCTCCAGTTTCTACTCACAAGCCCTTTGCCCCTTGAAGTCTTTTCATGATTGCCTAAATGTCATAAATATGTAACATTTCTAAGTATTGAAACAAGTTTTTTCAAAACAACTGCTTAGCAAGTATTTGACTAAGTTTTTTTGATGGCTGGTTTAACGATGTTTTGTTTTTATTTTTCTCTAGAATTTTTGACGAACATAGACCCAACCTAAAAACGAGCAGAACAAGAAGACTGACTCACATGGTAGAATAGATGTCTCTAGCTATTCATCAGCGAAATTGGTCTGTAATTTTCCCTCTTTGTGTTATCCTTGTCTGGCTTTGGGGGTCACAGTGATATTGGCCTTATAGAATGAGTTAGGAAGTGTTCCATCTTCTTCAATTTTTGGAGTAGTTTGGGAAGGATAAGCATTAAATCTTTGAATGTTCAGTAGAATTCTCCAGAGAAGCCATCTGGTCCTGGACTTTTTTGGGGGGGGGAGATTTTTATTACTGTTTCAATCTCTTGTGATAGGTCTATTCAAATTCTCTATCTCTTCTTAATTCAGTTTTGGGAGGTTGTATGAGTCTAAGAACTTATCCATTTCTTCTAGATTGTCCAATTTGTAGGCAAATAGTTCTTCACAGTAGTCTCTTATAATCCTTTGTATTTCTCTGGTATCCATTGTAATTTCTCCTCTCTCATTTCTAATTTTATTTATTTGAGGCTTCTCTCTTTTTTTCTTAGTGAGTCTGGATAAAGGTTGGTCAATTTTGTTTATCTTCTCAAAGAACCAGCTCTTAGTTTCGTTGATCCTTTCTACTGTTGTTTTGGTCTCTATTTCATTTATTTCTGCTATAATTTTTATTATTTCTCTCCTTTTGCTAACTTAGGGCTTTGTTTGTTCTTCTTTTTATAGTTGCATTAAATGTAGTTTAAGATTACTTATTTGAGATTTTCTTATTGATTAAGGTGGGTCTGTATTTCTATGAATTTCCCTCTTAGGACTGCTTTTGCTGCATCTTCATTGGTATGAAGTATTTTAATTTTCATTTGTCTTCAGATATTTTTTGATTTCTCCTTTAATTTCTTAATGGATCCATTGTGTGTTCAGTAGCATGATGTTTAGTCTCTGCATATTTGTCACTTTCCCAGGTTTTTTCTGTAGTTGATTTCTAGTTTCAAAACATTATTGTTGGTAAAGATGCTTGATATAATTTCAATCTTCTTAAATTTATTAAGGCTTGCCTTTTTTCCCAACATATGGTGTATCTTTGAGAATATTCCATGTGTACTTAAGAGGAATACATATTCTGCAGTTTTTGGATGGAGTGTTCTATATATATATATCCATTAAGTACATCTGGTCCAGTTTTTCATTTAATTCCACTATTTCCTTGTTGACTTTCTGTCTGGGTGATCTATCCATTGATGTAAGTGAGGTGTTGAGGTCTCCTACTATTGTTGTGTTGCTGTTAATATTTCCTTTTGGGTCAATTATTAGTTGATTTATATACATTGGCGCTCCTGTGTTAGGTGCATATATATTTATAAGTTTTATGTCCTCTTGGTGGAGTGTCCCTTTTATCATTATATACTGCCCCTCTTTGTCTCTCATTGCCTTTTTTATCTTGAAGTATACTTTGTCTGATATAAAAATGGCAATACCTGCTTTCTTTTGTTGGCTGTTAGCTTGGAGTATCATCTTCCATCCCTTCACTCTGAGCCTGTGCTTCTCTTTGGAGCCGAGATGTGTTTCCTGGAGGCAGCATATTGTTGGGTCTTGTTTTTTAATCTGTTCAGCCACTCTGTGTCTTTTGATTGGAGAATTCAATCCATTTACATTTAGAGTGATTATTGATAGCTGAGTGCTTAATACTGCCATTTTATCTCTTGTTTTCCCGTTGTTCTATATTTCCTTTGTTTCTTGTCTCATGTATTTTCAAATGCCAGTTCAGGGTGTTGATTCACTATCAGGATATTCTCAGTTTTCTCTTTGTTTATCATTTGTGTCTCTGTTCTAATTTTTTATTTAGTGGTTACCATGAGGATGCTATAAAAGATCTCATAGATGCAGGGTCGACCCCATGGCCAAGTAATTAAGTTCATGTGCTCCACTTCAGTGGCTCAGGGATTTGCAGGTTCAGATCCTGGATGTGGACCTAGCACCACTCAACAAGGCATGCTGAGGCAGCATCCCACATAGTAGAACTAGAAAGACCTACAACTAGAATATGCAACTATGTCCTGGGGGCTTTGGGGAGAAGAAGAAGAAGGAAAAGAAAAGATTGGCAACAGAGGTTAGCTCAGTGCCAATCTTTGGAAAAAAAGATCTCATAGATGACATAGTCGAATTTCTGATAACCTCTTATCTCTTTAGTCTAAGTAGGTTCCATCTCTTTCCTCTTCTTCATCTAAGTTATTGTTGCCACACCTTATTCCATTTTGTGTTGTGAGCTTGTGATTAAAATGAAGTGATTATAGTTATTTTTGATGCTTTCCTTCCCTAAAAATATGGAATGCTTTACGAATTTGTGTGTATTCCTTGCATGTAGGCTATGCTAATCTTCTCTGTATCATTCATAATTTTAATATATGTTACGCTGAAGTGAGCATCCAGTGAAATTTTGAGGGCAACATAGGTAGTAGTCAGGAAATCTTTCATGAATGCTATACTGAAAAGGTAAAATTTAAACCTTGTGTACTTTTTCAATTCCACAAATCTGAATTTGTGAGATTTTTTTCAGTATTTGGGTATAACCCTTTCTGCATTTTTCCTTTTTTCCATAAATGTTTGGACTTAGTTTCTGATATGCAGATATAAAAAAAGTTCATGAGAACTCAATAATAACAATAATATTTGTGTAGGGAGATATACATAATATAAAATATCATTGTGAAGTTTCTGTATATACTGTGAGTTTTCTGGAATAGACATAGCTCTAAAATACTCTTCCAACAGTCTTTGTTGTAACAACAATATACTCATTGAGAAACTGAGAGTATTGTGTTTGTGATAGGAAATAAAAGAAAAGGTAACAGAAGAATGGACACCTATTTTTATCTAAGCCTTTAGTTATACATTTTAATCCTAGAAATAATTTTACTTCAACATGATTCAGTAAATAGGCTTGGCAAACTCTATTGGTATCTCAGTTCTGTTTCTACTTGAGAGAAAACAGACATGTAAGTGATATTAAGGACATTTATGATGTGGTTGGGAGATAACATGAAAAGCAAAAAATAATCAAAAAATGACTAGGGAATGCCAAAATATTTATCAAGTTAATAGTGTTTTGGAAGTTTATAATAGACACCTTAATATGGTAGAGAATACTTGGGGCCAATTAACCCACTATGAGACCTGGCATATATTAGGTGTGTAATTTGTAAGTTTTTGACAAATAAATGTACTTTAATTCTCATTGCCTTTTTGTGAAGCATTTCCAATGTTATTTTGTGCCTAGAGAGTTTGGTCTTATATTAAACTTTGGTAATCTTTGAGATTGCTTGTGCACCTTTTGAGTTAAGTTCTTATACATTTTCATATGTATGTTTTTTAAAAATGTATATTTTTAATTTGATAAATGTCTCATACATAAAGAAGTCAGATTTTTAATCTGTCTTGATCGAATCATCTATATTCTTACTATCTTTTTTGTAAAGCTGTATTAAGGTATAGTTGATATACCATAAAATTCGTATCAAGTGTACAATTTGATGTTTTGACATGTATACGCCATGAAATCATACTACAGTCAAGATAATGAATATATCTATTATCTCAAAAGTTTCCTTATAGCACTTTGTAATCCATTCCTACCTTTCCCTTCTAGGCAACCACTAATCTGCTTTCTGTCACTATTGATTGACATTTTTAAGTATTTTATATAAATAGAATAGTGCTATATATTCTCTTTTTAGTCTGGCTTCTTTTGAGCAACAGAATTATTTTGAGATTCATCCGTGTTGTTGAGAGCATCAATAATTCATTCCTTTTTATTACTGAATAATATCTCACAGTTTCCTTATCCATTCACCTGTTGATGGATATTTTGGGTTTTTCCATATTTTTTAAATTAAAATAAAGCTACTGTGAGCATTCATGAACACGTCTTTGAATAAATGTATGCTCTATTTCTCCTTGGTAAATACACAGGAGTAGAATGGCAGGATCATATAGAATGCGCATGTGCCTTGTTTAAGAAGCTGCCTAACAGTTTTCCAAAGCAATTTTATCATTTTACATTCCATCCAACAGTGTAAAAGAGTTCCAGTTGTTCCACATAATTGCCCATTGTTGGTATTGTCACTTTTTTAAAATGTTAACCATTCTACTGATGAATGCTAGTAGCTGATTGTGGTTTTAATTTGCATTTCTCTAATGACTAATGATGTTGAACATCTTATCCTGTGCTTATTGTATATGTACATATATATATATATATCTTATTACACATGTATATATCTTATTTGGTAAAATATTTTGCCCATTTTTATTAGGTTCTTTGTTTTCTTACTCAGTTTTGACAGTTCTCTATATATTATTTATACAAGTATTGTAAAAGATACATGCTTTGCAAATATTTTTCCCAGACTATGGCTTGTTTTTTCATTCTCTTAGTGAATATCAAAGAGAAAAATTTAATTTAGATGAAGTCCAGTTTGTCAACTTTTCTGCCTTATGATAGTATATCCAAGCAATCTTTGCCTAACCCAAGGTTACAAAATTTTCTCCTATGTTTTCTTATGAAAGTTTTAGGTTTTACATTTATTCTAGGATCTAATTTAAATTATTTTTGTGTATGTTTGAGATATGTATTCAAGTTCAATTTTTTGCACATGGGATATCTAATTATTCGGTAAATTTATTGAAAATCTATCCTGTTTCCATTGAGTTAGCTTTGCACCTTTGTCAAAAATCAGTTGTCACACATACGTGAGTCTTTTTCTGGACCCCCTATTCTGCTCCATTGAATATTTGTCTATATTTATGGCAGTGCCAAACTCTTTTACTTATTGTACAATACCATAATCTATTGTTTAGTTGTGGCATTGTAAGAAGACAGGAAATCAGGTCGTGTTTGTCCTCCATTTGTTCTTCTTTTTAAAATGCACCTGGGTCAACTGGTTCCTTTATACTTCTGTGTGAATTTTAGAATCACCTTGCCAATTTCTTAAAAAAAAATAAACCACTTGGATATTGATTGGGATTTTGTTGAATGTATAAAACAATTTAGAAAGAACTGAGATCTCAACAGCATTGAATGCTCTGACCCATGAAGGTGGTACATCCATCCATTTATTTAAGTCTTGAATTTCTCTAATTAATGCTTTGTAGCTTTTAGTATGTAAGTTATGCACATATATTGTGATATTTAAACTTAAGTATTTCATAATTTTGTTGCTATGTGAATGAAATGTTTCATTAATTTCCATTTGATTTTAATGTCTGCTAACATATAGGTAGACAAGTGATTTTTTATATATTGATTTTCAATCTTACTAAAATCACTTAATAATTCTAATTGATTTGTTAAAGATTCCTTCCAATTTTTCTTCATTGAAGGCTGTTTTACTTGGTCCTTTCCAATGTAGACGCTTTCCTTTTTTTTTTATTTTTCCTTGTGGAGTACCTCTTTCATTCTTGATATTGGTAATTGTGAATTTTTCTTTCTCTCTCTCTCTCTTTTTTTTTCCTGGCTCAGTCTAACAGGGATTTTTCAATTGTATTGATGTTCTGTAAGAACTAACTTCTTATTTTTCTCTTAATTCTCTTGTTTCTATTTCACTTTACTCTGATTTTTATGACTTGCTTTCCTCTGTTTACTTTGGATTTTATTTCCTCCTTTTTCTCGCATTTCATAAGGGGAAGGTAGAATCATTTATTCATTTTTGCCTTTCTTCTTTTCTATTATACATGTATAGTGTATAAATTTCCCCTAAATAGTGACTTAGCAATATTCAAAAGATGTTGATGTATTTTGTGCACATTTTTGTTTAGTTTAAATACTTTTTAATTTTCCTTTGTATTTGCTTTGAATCACGTGTTATTTAGAAGTTTGCTGTTTAGTTTCCTCTTTACTTTTCATCTTTTCCCAACTTCTTTTCAATTAACTTAATATTTTTTAATGATACCATGGTATTGCTTGTTGGCTTATTAACTACAACTTGTTTTTGTGTTTGTTTATTTGTATTTGTTTGGTTTTAGTGGTTGTTTTAAGATTTATACTATACATTTTTGCTTACCACTGTGTCTCTTAGAATGTCATTCTACCACTTCACACATAGCACAAGAACCTTGTAACAATGTACTTCCATTTTTCCCCTTCCAATATTTCTGCTATTACTATCATATTTTGCTTTTACACGTTATGAATCCCACAGTACATTGTTTTCATTTTTGTTTAAACAATTATGTTTTAGAAATAATTATCTAGAAAAATTACATGCATTTATCTAAGTTGCTCCCTTTTCTGGTGTTTATCATTCCTTTGGGTAAATCCCTATTTCCATGCAATAACATTTCCTTCTGCCTGAAAACTTCCTTTAAGATTTCTTGTATTCTTGTTCCACTGGTAACTAATTCTTCTTGTTTTTAAATAGCTGAAAAAGTCTTTATCTTACTATTGTTTTTGAAAGATATGTTTTCTGGGTATAGAAGTCTAAGCTGGCAGTTTTCCCCCTGACCCCTCACTCAGTACTTTAAAGGTGTTGCTCCACTGTTTTCTCACTTGTATTGTTTTCAATAGACCTATACTATCATCCTTATGTTTATTTCACTGTAAGAACTGTTCATTTTTCACCCCTGTCTGTTTTGTTTGCTTGTTTTTTGCTGATGAAGATCACCCTGAGCTAGCATCTGGGCCAATCTTCCTCTATTTTGTATGTGTGTCACCTCCACAGCATGGCAACTGGCAAGTGGTGTAGGTCCATGCCCAGGAATTGAACCCAGGTTGCTGAAGCAGAGTGCACTGAACTTAAACATTAGGCCATGGGGCCAGACCTAACTTTGGCTGTTTTTAAATTTTTCTCTATCACTGGTTTGGAGCAATTAAATTATATTATACCTTGATGCTTTCTTATACTTTGGTATACTGATTTTCTTTGATTTGTGGCTTTATAGTTTTTATCAAATTTGATTATAAAATAATTTGGTGTTTTCCTGTGCTTGGGGTGTGTGGAGATTTTTGGATACTGGGTTTATAGTTTTCAACAAGTTTGTAAAATTTTGGGGTATTTTTATTTAAATAATTTTTCTGTTCTCCCATATTCTTATAGAGACTCCAAGTGCATATATTTTAGGCCCCCTGAAGTTGTCCCACAGTTCAGTGATGCTCTGCTCAACATTTAATTTTCTTTTCTCACTGTGTTTCATTTTGTCTTCAAATTCGAATTCACTAATCTTTTCTTCTGCAATATCTATTCTGCTGTTAATCACATCCAGTGTATTTTCCATTTCACACATTAGTGTTAAAATATCTAATAGTTTCATTCAAGTCTTCTTTTTTTAATATCTTACTTTACTCCATTTAACATTCTGAACATATGGAATACAACTATAATAACTGTTTTAATGTCATTGTCTATTAATTCTAATGTCTATATTAGTTCTGGGTTGGTTTTTATTGGTTAATTTTGTCCTCATTATACACTATACTTTTCTTCTTCTTTGCATACTTGGTAAGTTTTGAATGGATGTCAGATATCATGAATTTTACCTTTTAGGTACTAGATATTTTTGTGTTCTTATTGATTTTCTTGAATTCTGGCCTGGAATACATTTAAGTTACCTGAAATCTGTTTGATCCTTTTAGGTCTTGATTTTAATATTTGTAAGGAGCAGTGGTCAGTCTAGGGCTAAGTAATT
The DNA here is from genome assembly GCF_021613505.1 of Equus quagga. Taxonomy (NCBI): domain Eukaryota; kingdom Metazoa; phylum Chordata; class Mammalia; order Perissodactyla; family Equidae; genus Equus; species Equus quagga. The sequence continues at coordinate 34,822,180 of NC_060275.1, forward strand.
CCCACTACTTAGGCAGACCCTTTCTGTATATACTACTCATTGTCTTTTGAATCATGAGAATTCCCCATCTGGCTGGTGGGTGCAGGCAGTATTCCTGGCCACGTATAAGCACTGGGAAATCTAATCTCTAAATCTTTCTACCAGATGTGTCCTGAAACTTGGGAAGTTTTCTTACACATATGCACGGATCATTACTTAGCTGAATATTTGAATGGGACCCTGCAGATCCCTATGGAGTTCCGTCTCTGTGCATCTAGATGTCTCCTCTCTGGTACTCTGTCCTATGTAGACTATAGCAATTTCGGTCTCTTAGATGCTTTCCTCAAAACAGGGAGTTCCCTGGAACTCCACCTACATGACGTCTCCCTGTGCCAAGATCTGGAAACTCTTTCAGGGCAGTAAGTTTGTGTAATTACAGGTTCAACTTATTTGTTTCTCACAGATCACTGTACTCTCTTGACTGATGTTCATGAAAAACAATTTTTTATATATTTTGCCCAATTTTCGGTTATTTCAGATGAGAGGGTAAATCAATCCATGTTACTCAATTTTGGTCAGAAGCAGAAGTCTGCCATAATATTGTTTTTTACTCACTCTTATCAATTTCCTTGAGAGGTACATAATTCTTTATGACTATTCATTTCTCAAAATCTTGAATTTATATTAATTTTTAAATATATATAAATATAGGCTATATTATTATGTGCATATAGTTTCACAATGGTTATTTATTTCTAATGGTTTAATGTTACTCAATGATGTATGCCTCTAGCTATAAAATATGGTTTTCATAGTTATTTAACTTTGTTTTGGCTTTTAATTTTTATATTTAGATTCCATTATCCTAACAAGGTTCTCGTCTTCAGACAAGGATTTCTTTCATCTTTCTTTAGTTTGTGTACAGCAATAGATTTCCACTTCCATTTTCTCATAAAGTTGTTTGTCAAACATGAGATTTGGAAAATCTGAGTACAATATTGTCACAAGGAAGCATATAATCTTTCATGATATATCACTTTATCATGATTTCCAAATGAAGTTAATGTTGATCCTAGATTTTAGGAGATAGAGATTTTTGTCAGAGTTTTCACTGATGTATCCTGATTGTCATCAACATTTTGTGGTATAAATATTTGTTGACTGAATGAGTATATGAATGGATAAATAAAGAGATAATTTCAAGAGTTAGCCAATCAGGTGATGATTAATAATATAATGAATTGGGAATGCTTATAAATCTACGTAGCAATCATTTCTGGTATAAGTGAAATAAGAACAAAAAGCAATTTCAAAAATCTAGTGAGATCATTGATTTGGCTATTAGTCAATTTATCATATACACTGGAAACACCTTAAATGTGTTTACAAATAATACAAATAAAATTCACAATTAAAGTCATCATGCATGGAACTCTATTGTCTTATTTTTCACAATTTAAATGTTTTAAATGACAGTGAATTTGAAGTTTGAAAACAAAATTATAGTTTACTCAACCTTTGATTTTACTTTGTAGGCTTATCATTTGAGCAGAGTTGAGTTGAACATGATGGCAAATATATTTGTTTCATATCACTATGGCCTCTAAGGCTTTGGGGAAATTAACTTCCCTAGTGGCATCTCTGAAATGTCTAAGGAACTCTATTTTCCTCCTTGTCAATGAAAATAATCAGCATTTTAAAGCAACAGTTATTGTGAGTACATCAGATTAAACCATGTACATGATGGGACTTTAGTTTCTTTGTAGTGAAGAAACTGAAAGCTGGTCATTTATTCATAACTTGACAAATATCCAGATGCTTGAAATCTTGTAAACAATATAGCCATCTATTTGATTGTCATTCTTGGTGTTTGTCCTGATATTGAACATATGGAGCTCCCACCTGAAGGAAATATACAGTAAAGGGGGGAGAAAAACAACAGCAACAAAATGTATTAACACACTCATTCAACACATTCATTTCCCAAATATTCACTGAACACAAATTAAAGGTAGGCAAATTTCTAAATGTTGAGAATTCTTCAGTGAACAAAATACTCAAGAATTCCTTGTCATCATGAAATCTCCATTCTAGTGGTAGATGGTCAGAAAATAAATAATATATATAACAATTAAGTAAATTATGTAAAATTAAGTAAATGATACAGGTTGTAAAAGATAATAAGTACTATATAAATAAGTAAAATAGGTTAAGAGAGATCAGGAGTCCTGGAGGTGATGGAGCAGTCTGCCTCTTAAATAGAGTGGCCACGGTATGTCTCAATGAGAAGGTGACAGTGAAATAAAGACTGGACAGTAAGGAGGAAGTGAACTATGTAGATATGTAGAGGATGTGCCTTTCAGGTAAACAGAATAGTCAATTCGCAGGATATGAAATGGACCTGATCGTCAAGGGAACAGTAAAGAGGCCAGTAATGGCTGGATTAAATGAAAAAGGGGGAAAGCATTAGAAGATGATGTCAGAAATATAATGAAGGGCAAGATCAGGCAAGGGTTTGTGGGCCATCTACAAACTTTAGATTTTATTTCAAGAGAAAGAGGGAGCCATTGAAGAACTTTAAGCAAAGAAGTGCATTGTTTGCCCTTCCTCTTTTGCAGGACGACTTTGGATGTTGAGTCAAAAAGAGTCTGAAGATGGCCAAATAATAGTAAGGAACCAATTACAAGACATTCAGTGGATGGCATTACATCTGGGAAAAGAACATTTGAAACTGTTTATCCAACAATGGCTCTTCAAAAAAGTAGAGATAATTTACACCTTCTGAATAAAAGTTTTTGTTAATTCAGAAAACATTGAGAAGCCCCAATGATATATTCATTATTAAATTGCATTACAAAAGAAGTGAACATCAATCTCTGCCTTCAAAAAGATTTATAGTTTATCAAGGGAATTGCTGGATTAGAGTAGGAAGAGATGTTATCTGGATAGTGAAATGATTCAGTAGGTGACTTTTGGGATGAGCACCAAACTGCTGATATTTCTAGAGCAATAAATGTGATGTGAAGGGGGCACTGCCTGTAGAAATCATAACAAGAACAAAACCACGGACACCCAAAATTTTATGGTATGTTCAGAGGACATTAGGTAAACCAATTCTACTCAGACATTGGATATATCAAGGTGGAAATAGAAAGTAGGGAAGGGAAGTTGGGGTCACACTGGGGGAGGTTTTCAAGACTGAGCTAAGTCATTTAAACTTTATTCTAGGAGCAGTGAAGGATTAATACATGTTTTTAAGTGTAAAGGAGAGTTGGATCAGGGTGGGGCATGATTTGAGCAGTGCTCCAAAAAGAAAATTCCAACTACAGAGTGCAGAATGACAGAGATATGGGGGGATGTGGGAATGGAGAGCAAGAGAATGGAAAAGCTATACATGAAAGAAGCCACTGTAATGTGTTAAGGGAAACGTAATGAGGGCATGAACCAGAATGGGTGACGATGTGAACCAAAAGAATGAAACAATTTATTATGAACTTACTATGTGTCAGGCTCAATGATAAGTTCTTTCAATACATTTTCGTATTTATTTCTCTCCATATCCTTTTGATATAGCCATTACTTTTCTGAAAATTAGAAAGTGAGGTTATAAAGATTAAGTGACTTGCTTAAAGCTCCTCAGCTATAAAATGTCAAACTAAGACTTGAATCAAACCATCTTCCATATCCATGCTTCCAACCTCTTTGTTTCATCACCTTTCAAGAAATAGAATTAGAAATGGTATCTCATCATAAAAAAGGGGGAGAAAAGGACTAGAGAAAGGAGATAAAAGGACTAGAAGAAAATAAATAACCTTAGTCTAGCACTTGACAATGGGGAACGTGTTTATTTAAGAGACAAGAGAAGAAGAGGAAATATTGGAAAGGTAGGAGGGAGATGCTGTGTCATGAAAAGACTGAGGATAAGAGAAGTTCCAGGGGCTAGGAGCAGTGCTAAGTAATGATGAGAGTCAAGGAAGTTGAGAAAATAATGCTAATGTTGATAGTTAAAGAGTTATTTCCTTCTTGAAAAGATAAACCACTTCTATTTTCTAAAGTAGGTGGGGGAAGAACTCAGACTGAAAAGATCTGATGGATGAGACTGTAGGACATGTGAAAGTGGATGTCAGAGACTTCACTTCTAATTCAGCAAGTTAGGTCATCAAAAGTATGGAAGATTAAAGGAGGAAAATTAAAGGAGAATCAGGTCAAAAAAGTTTCTTTTTATTTGTTATTATTAAGAGAATAATACTTATTTGTGGATACATGGAAAGTACTAACAAGAAGAAACAATGAAAAAGTTAAAGTGGATTATGGATATTTTTGATGGAGCAGATTCCCTGACTGGATAGGTAGTGGTAAAGTTATATCAGAGGTGTAAGCGAATTAGTTATGCTTGGTGAAAAGAGAAGTGGAATGGGCTTCATATGAATTATATGGAAAGGTGTAAGAAAGGTAAAAAAAAATCATAGGATACAATTAAAAGATTCAGAACACGACTTGAGAAGCAGGCAAGGTCACTGAAAGGGGAAAAGAGAACAGTCTATCCACAGGAACAGCATTTTGAAAAAATTTATACATAAATTTATAAGTCAGACAATATTCCTTCAGTGTCACAAGCCATCCAGTCTGAGGTTTTGCCTGCTAGAGGGACACTACAAATAATTATAGAGGACATCAGAGTTTTTCCTGTAATCTGAACCTCACAGAATTTAAGAATTCTCCAAAACATTGCTGCCACCCTTCCTATCACCTTATAGGACTGAACCTGATATCCAGCAGCCACATGGTCTTTGATAAACACTCTTTCATTATGGTTTAGAAGACCTACCTTGTTCATTGACTGTGGTTACTCCCACCATTGGATTTTTTTTTTCTTAACAGAATTGAAATGTTCAAAATTCCCACCAGGCCATGAAGGATTCTATTTTTCAGCCAAACTCTCTTTTTTTTCCAGGCAGGACACATAAAATTTAATTTCCTGACCTCTTCTGCTGATGTATAGCAGTCATTTTTCCACAACATTAGACTAGGTAATCTATTCTTAGGGGAACCTCGTCAAGCCTGACTGATATTCTGCATTTTTCTTTCTTTTCCCTATTTTATATTTATTTTTTGCTCTTTCTCTCCCTTCATATTTTCTGCTGTGGAGCTGTGGTAATAATAATAAAATATCTGGAGAAAGATAGGAGGTATTTACCAATCTATGATGCTATGATGAAGCAAGAGGGAGAAAGGTCACGTTTTCCATTCCTGGAAATAAAAGTAAAATAATAAATTTGCATCTTAAGAAAAATCTATGGACTCAGCTGGTAAGATCCCATCTGTAGATTGTTTTGATACTGATTTCATATTGGAAGATGAATTTTAGCGTCAGTGAAAAGTGCTGGTACAATGACAGCTGTGGAGACCAATATCTTCTGTTAATGCAAAGAAGACACAGAAATACTATGGGGTTTTCTGCTACCCTGTCAGAATCTGTCACCACATTTGTTTAGAGGGGACTGTGGGCATGCCACCTTGTTTCCTTGACAAGGCTGAGCACAGGACCAAGCTCAGAGTGGGCACACTCTGGATTGTCACGATAATGTTAGGACCTTCCTGTTTTCCTCTCTCTTTGTCCTGTGGCCCATCAGAAAAAGGAACACAAACATGTTTTCATTTTCTTTCTCCACAAATGAGACACTGGACAGCTGTCAGAGTGGAGTAACTTCTACTCACAATCAATTTGTATCTGATTCAAACAACTAAGCTGGGAATGCAACGAGAAAGCCCATGCCCATTGCCTAAAGTCTAGGCCAGATCTGGCCAGAGGGTAGTAAGCAATGAACTAGTGCAGTTGGTTGGTACAGAGATTATATTGTGTAACGATGGAATAAGCAGCATTAAGCATTTATTGAGAACTTTCCATGACTGTCCCATTGTCCCAAATGCAGTGCCAAAGGGGAAACCAAAGGGGAAAATGTTTACAGTGTAGTTGCAGATCTACTTATAAAAAGATAACCCAAAGCCACGTATTCACAACATCAAATGGGTGATACTGACAAGTAAAAGCTATAGGAGGTCAGAGGAGAGAGAGCCCAGCATGTACCTTGAAATGTTTAGGAAAGCCCTCAGTGCCTTGAAGAATGGGTAAGGATTAGATAGATGGGACACAGGAGGAAAGACATACCTGGACTAATGGAGAGGCACAAGTGAGAGCAAAAATGACCAGCAAGTACAAAGGAGACAATGACATCATGTGGCCAATCTGACTGGACAAAATACTATAGTCCTGCATTATCAAAGTGCCACCATCCATCTCCACTCTATGTATTTCCACATTCTGTTAAACTATATGTCAATAATATATAAGTTATTCCCTACAATGAAAGAGAGTTTTTAACCCCTACTTATCTGAACTTGAGATCTACCCTGTTGAATTTCACTCAGTTATTTTGGCTCCATAAGCCAGGTGCTATATTGTCCTTTTGTGTCTTTTTTTTCTAAGTCTGAAAATTTGAATACATAGGTAATGCTAAATAGTGTGATTTATGTACTTTTAAAAAAGCATTTAGTACTTCATTAGGTGAAGTGGAATTACAACATTAGAATAATGTTAATAGAGATGAAGTGTACTGAAATCTATGTAGACCACTGGTAGTATAGAATGGGAATATTTCTAGTGGTGCAAATAGCTTTTGCTGGGCCAGCCCTGGTGGCCTAGTGATTAAGTTCAGTGCATTTGGGGCTGGCCTCGTGACCGAGAGGTTAAGTTCATGTGCTCTGCTTCAGAGGCCCAGGGTTTTGCCAGTTCGGATCCTGGGCACTGACTTAGCACAGCTCATCAAGCCATGCTAAGTTGGCATCTCACAGAGCAGAGCTGGAAGGACCTACAACTAGAATATAAAACTATGTGCTGGGGGGCTTTGGCAAAAAGAAGAAGAAATAACAGAGAAAATTGGCAACAGATATTAGCTCAGGTGCCAATCTTAACAAAAACAAAAGGTTCAATGCATTCCCCTTTGGTGGCCTGGGTTCAGTTCCTGGGTGCGGACCTACCTACACCACTTATCCGTCAGTGGCCACATTGTGGCAGTGGCTCACATACAAAAAAGAGGAAGTTAGGCAGCCAGTGTTAGCTCAGTGTGAAACTTCCTCAGCAAAAAAAAAAGCTTTTGCTAAAGGGATTTAGGTCTTAGGGAAAAGCTTCGATATGTATTATACAAAAATTCCAGTAATAAAAATAGTTAATAATGTGTTTGGCATATCAAACAAATCTGACAAATTCTCATATTTCTGTTTTCCTTGAGTTCTACCTACCATCAATGTTGTCATAATGTAGTCAAAATTAATGTGCTATTATAGCAAACAATAATCCAAGACAAATCTCTCCTTCATTAACACAGAGTACTACTATCAATAATAGCCATGTGTTGATTGAACACTTTATTGTTTATGTTTTTAAAGACAATACTCCATGTCACTGAATTGATTTTAGGGAGAAATATTCAACCCCACTGGAATAATCGGGCACCTAACATCCTTCCTTCAGAACTCATCACTTGATCCACCTGCAACTTGGATAGTTCCTAAACCATTTTGGATATTCTAGTTCCCCCATTTGAATGTATCTTGTTTTGTGCCAATCAATTCCAAATTTCTATCTTACAGCTTTCAGTTTATTTTTTACTCAGTTTCTTTTCCAAGAATCAAGAAACTGGACATCTGTGAATCTAGAATAAGTTTCTTTCCCTTTCTCTCTACCGTTTTATATTCTGGTCCATGTTGAAAGCTGCATGTTAGACATAGTGAGTTGGAGTTGAGAAATATTTCATTCAATAATAAAGAATATAAATAACTTTCCTTTGAGATAGGATAATTTAACTATGATTGCTGCTACAGTAAATGTGTATAGAGTCTAAACATAAAAGGAAAAATAAAAATAAACAGTGGTTGGCATGTTGTAGACACTCAATAAATATTTGTTGAGTAGTTGAAAGAATAAATGAAATTTATCTATAACCCAATTCCGATTAGTTTTGTCTGCTCCCTGGGCCTAGGTAACTTCAGGGCTTTTCAGTATCAGTGGTACTCCAGCCAGTACCTGGAGTTGTAAACCAATGCAAGCTGTAAAGAGACAAGTGGAGAAACGGAGGCTTAAAGAAGAAAGTGTTGGATGAAAATTACTCGTCTTTACTGCCATAGAAAGAACATCACGTCTCAATTGTGCCAAACTCCCATATACCGGGTAAACTAAATCCACCAAACAAAAGAGCAGAATTGTCAGAATGATGTTCTGATAGGGAACAAGAAAGCCTTGCTCAAAGAAAAGCCCATTGCTGGGACAATACAGTTTGTCTACAGAGGGTGGGAAAGAAGAAATTGCCGCATGAAACAACTGAGCTCTGAGTTTACATTTAAAAGTCCCCATCCTTGGGTGTGTTTGGGACTTCAGTTGGCAGTGTATTCCAAAGAGCTCTCTGCTGGCTTTGATGAATGTGTGGAATTGTCTCCTCGTCTACTCATTACCACTTAAAGGAAAAAAAGGAGATCTGACAATCCCAGCAATCGTCTTTAGCTTCTGTTGTTTTCTATTAGCAACGGGAGCATATTCTTTTAGTGAAACACAAAAGCTGGTATCCCAGGGCTACCGCTGCGCCTTGCGGCACGTGGGGAGAGCCACTCATTCAGAGAGATGCTCGGAAAGGTGGTTAGAGACTGTTTTAGCACTTTATTTGTCCCAATTATCTGCTCCTGCCTATTAGGGTGAATGGAACATCATGGCATTGTTTATCACAGGCTTTATATTCGCTAATAACAGTGTTGTTTATTACCACAAACATGCTGTATGCTGTCGGCTCTGCTTCTGTTAATCCCCACCGCTCTAAGTTCTGTTTGGGGGTTTTATTTTTTCCTTTTTCTTTTATCTTTTTTTCCTTTCCAAAACAAATTAGATCCCACTGAACCAACCAAGTTTCCCACAGCTTGTGATTGTAAAGATGCCTTCTTCAATTGGGCTTCAGGTTGATTGGTTTCAGGCTGAAACCCCTAAAGAAAATAACAGGGTGATACTTACATGCAGGAATGGCTCTCCAGCTATATTTCAATGGCAAGTGCCTGCCTGGGCATTTCCTTCCAGGTGCTCACAGCCTGAATTGCACTAGTTCATGTAACCATCAGAGAAAAGAATGCAGCGAATTGTTGCCGTTAGATCATTTAGGCTTCCCCAAAGTCCTCTTCTTCCAAACACTGTTTTACACAAACATATCCAGGGACTCTATATGGCCTGAGGCCTGCTGAATGTGCTTTTAAAAATGCCCCTCATTTGGGCCTGTAGGAAAGATAGTATCAGTGTAGTCTATTATTCCCGTGACCACGCTGAATTGTGAGAGCTCTCTCAGTGTTGTCGCTCTCTGCATATGCTTGCTGCATCCCCATACCTAGGGCCTTATTTAATAAACAATTAAGGTAGAAGATCAATACCTAATCAGAAGGAACAATTCCCTAACTATGCGCGTAGTAAACCGCTCTCTCTCCCTCTCCCTGCTCCCTCTTGAAGAGTGTTTATAATCGGGGGGTACTTAGAGATGTGCAGATGATGAATATGGCAAGGGGCAAGATAGCTCTTGTTCAAACTACGTAGACAGGTTGGGAAATGAGGCCGAATAGAACATCTTGTTGAAAAGGTGTGTGCTAATTCACTGCTGGTAATTAGAGACACAAATTTCAAACTGATATTAAGACTCAGGTCCACGTGATTGAGAAATACAGTTTCTTTTGGAAAATAGTCACAGAAACAGATATGCTTATAAAAGACAAGGGAAGAGCATGGTAATAGTAGAAAAATTTGTTCTTTAGACTCAGACAAAGTGACTTTTTCACTCAAGGATCTTGTTTAAGTTAATTTAATTTTTGAGCTTCAGTTTTCTCATTGTAAAATGGAGACTATAATCATCTAATAACTTTGCTTAATAATAATTAAAAATATAAGTGTAAATACCTGAGTCGTAGAGGGAACTCTCAATGGACTTCACCTTACATACTTGAAATGGAGGTTGGAAAACTGAGGATATATTTTCACCAAATCGGTTATTTGTCTTAAGAGCAAGAGGCAAATCCAGCTAGGTGTATTTAAATGTAACCTGCTTTACCTGCTTGAGAAGGGGAAACAGCTAGAAGAATCATTTTTAAAGCTCAGGCATATGAAGGAGAATAAGGAGGGCTTAATGGATAGGAAAAATAACACAAGGAAACAAGGAAGGAAAATTAAATTCCAAAATGTCAGACACAAGGCAATGACAGTTTTGGGGGTTTTTTTGTTTTTGTAAGGAAGAATAACCCTGAGCTAACATCTGTACCAATCCTCCTCTAGTTTGTATGTGGGATGCTGCCACAGTATGGCTTGATAAACAGTGTATAGGTCTATGCCTGGGATTCAAACCCACAAACCCCAGGGTGCTGAAGTGGAGCATGTGAACTTAAACACTTCACCACCAGGCTGGCCCCATAAGGCCATGACAGTTTTAAAAGTTAGGAGAGAGTTCTGACTTCAGGTAATGATGGAATAGTTTGGTCAAGCAACCCCACTCACAATTATAAAATCTGAAAATATAATTTAAGAACAACTATTTAAATGCAGAAATTTGAGGGATATCTGCCCTTGCAAGGTTGATTGCAGCAGGTCAAGATTTGTGAATTTGCAGCATTTTGTCTGAGGGTACTCCTCAATCATCAGGCACCTCAAGCTGCATAAAGCTAGGCCTGACAGACTTAAAATATCAGAAGGCAGAGTTTGAGGGTGGCGGAAGAGTCAGAAAATTAGGATTGGAATCCTTCAATGCTGGTAACTGAAAGGATGAGTCCAAAAATGTGGATATTAAAATTCTTCCAAATCTTTGGCTGACCTTTAAACTGTACATTGAGAAGAGGCGGGGAATTTCTAGGGGACTTGAAGGCAAGGCAGAAGGAGAAAGGTGAAACAACCAGCTAGACATTCAGAAGAGAGAATTTGGAGTTTGAATCTAGACAAGTTAATATTTTGCTAATACAGAAATCAATCTTCAGGGGAACATGACAGAATTCAGTTTTTACATCTAGGATCCAACAAGCAAAACAAACAAACAAAAAACACACACAAAACAACATTAAGCATACTATGAAAGTAGGAAAACTTAGACCATATTTAAGAAAAAAATGTTATCAATAGTAATTGAGTCCAGTATCCCCTAGACGCTAAAATTATCGGAAAAGGACATTAAACCAGCTATTACAAATATGTTTAAAATCTTAATAAAGTAAATATATAATGAAAAACAATGAAATATCTCAGATATATTTACATCTGAAAAATATCTGAAATCAGATAGATTTATATCTGATATATCTCAAATATATTTCTATCTCAGCATAGGAAAAGAAACTACAAAATAATCAAATAGAAATTCCTGCATTAAAAATATAATAACTAAAATCTAAAATTAACTTCACAGCATTAGGAGTGGACTTGAAATGAAAAAAGAAAGAATAAATTTACTTAAAAATAGATTACTGACACATTTTGAAGGACAAAGAAAAAAGACTTACGAAAAAGATCAGACTTGCTGAAATTTGTGACACAATATTAAATAGTCTAATAGATGTGCAAGAAGCTTTAGAAGAAGAGGAGAGAGTAACAATGGGGCAGAAAAAAGTATTTGAAGAAATAATGGCTGAAAACTTACCAAACTTGGTGAAATTCAGAAAGTTCCAGATCCAAGAAACTTAATAAGCTCATAGTTGGAGAACTACAAATAAACTCATACTTAGGCATATCAAAGTCAAATTTTTGAAATTCAAAAATAAAGAGAAAAATCTTAAAATTAGCCATACAAAATGATAGATTACATAAAGTAAATCAAAGACAGAAATGATGGTTGGCCTTTCATTAGTAACAGTGGAGGCCCTAATGCTATTAAGTTGCTTTGAAGCATTGAGGAAGGGGGAAAGAGAAAGCTGTCAATCCAGAATTCTATGTAAAGAAAGATTTATCCTTCTATAATGAAAGTGAAATAAAGGCAGTTTCAAATAAGATTGAAACTAGTACTCAAAGATGAAAGTAAAACAAGGATCATTTTGAATCAACAAAAATTTGGAGAATTCATTATCAGCAGCTGTGCACAAACACACAGGAAAAATGCTAGATACTTCTTCAAGACAGAGAAAAATGGCACCAGATGGAAACTCAAATCGACAAGAAGCAATGATGATCACTAGAAATGACAAATAAGGGGTAAACATAGGAGAATATTTTTCTATTCTTTCTCTAAATTATTTGAAAAATACGACTACTAAAGCAAAAAAGTGTAACACTGTAATGCAGAGTTTAAAATAATGTGGATGTATTGTATATGACACCACCACCATAAAGAATGGGAGTGGTAAATAGAACTATGTTATTAAATTATCTTATATATCACACAAAAAATATACTACCAGTTCTGAACAGATTATCATAAGATAAAAATACATAATTTAATTTTTAGAGCAACTGCTTAATAATGCAAAGATCTGAAGATCTATAACTAAAATATATACACACAAACTGGAATATTGAAAAAAAGATTAAATACAAGGAAAACAGAAATGAAAGAACAGAAGAATTAACAAGCAGAGAGGAAATAAAAGTAAACATATTACTTTTATAAGCATATTTATAAACATATTAAAATAAGATAAAAAATAAGCATATTAAAATAAGGAAAGAAAGAAACAGGAAAAATAGGAATTAAATAATAACATGACAATCTCTATCTAATTATATCAATAATTACATTAAGTGTAAGTGGACTAAACATACCACATAAAATACAGAGATAATCAGATTAAAGGGGAAAATAAAGACCCAACAATATGCTGTCTGTGAGGAACGTTTTACATCCACCTACAAAAATAAGGTGAAAAGATATGGATGGAAGAAGACAAACCAATCAAACATTTATCACAAGAAAAGTACAGGCAAGGAGTTTTGCTAGAGATAAAGGATACGTCGTAAAGAAAACATCAGTCCATCAGACAGTATAATGATGCCAAATGTGTATGTGCTTAATAGCAGAGCTTCACATTTCAAGGAGAAATAATTGTCAATTCAAAAGGGAAAATAGAGAAATCCACAATTGTAGTTGGAGATTTTAAAATCCAACTCTCTCTTGTTGGTGGAATAACTAACCAAAAATCAATTAAGATCAACTGTCAACCACATTGACCAAATTCATATTTGTAGAACTCTACACTCAATAATACAGAACACAGTCTTTTTCCCCCAAGACATCTAGAGTGTTTATCAACGTATACCATATGCTGGACCACAAAGTAAGCCTCTATAACTTTTAAATTATTGAAATTTTCCACTGTCTGTTCTCTTATGACAATAGAATGAATTTAGAAAGCAATAAAAAGATATCTAAAAATACACACAAATATTTAAAAATTAAAAACATATTTATAAATAGCCCATTGGTCAAAGAAGCAATAAGGAGAAAAATTAGAAAATATAATTTCTTAAAGATAATGAAAAATACAACATATCAAACTTTGTGGGGTATAACTAAATTAGCAGCTAAAGAAAAAATAATTAAAAATTATAAACACTTATGCCAGAAAGGAAGAATGGTTTAAAATCAATGACCAAAATTTCCTCTTTAGGAAGCTAGAAAAAGATGAGCAAATTATACCGAAAGTTGAGACAGAACATAATAAAAGTTAAGTACATAAATCAATGGAAGAGAAAACAAACAACAGAGGAAATTAAGACACCTAAAAGTTAGTTCTTTGAAACTACTAGCACGATTAGTGAATACCTATTAAGGCTAATCAGGACAGGGGCTGGCCCGGTGGTGCAGCGGCTAAGGGCTAAGTGTGCACGTTCTGCTTCTTGGCGCCCGGGATTTGCAGGTTCAGATCCCGGGTGCGGACATGGCACCGCTTTGAACGCCATGCTGTCCCACATACAAAGTAAAGGAAGGTGGGCATGGATGTTAGCTCAGGGCCAGGCTTCCTCAGCAAAAGGAGGAGGACTGGAAGTAGTTAGCACAGGATTAATCTTCCTCAAAAAAAAAAAAAGACTAATCAGGACAAAAGAAAAAAAATTCAAATGTGAGGAATAAAAGAGAGATAGCACTATAGATACTCCAAAGACCAATAAAGAACTATTATGAACAATTTTATCCCATTAAATTCAACAATTTAGATGAAACAAACAAATTGTTTGCTTGTAATGTTTTTTTTCTTGGTTTGGTATTAGAGTAATGCTGGCCTCACAGAATGAGTTAGGCAGTATTCACTCTGCCTGTATTTTCTGGAAGATATTGTAAGAATTGGAATCATTTCTTCCTTAAATGCTAGGTGATATTTAGCAGTGAAACAGTCTGGACCTGATTTCTTTTGCTTTAGAAGGTAACTAATTATTAATTCAATTTCTGTAACAGTATAGGCCTATTCAGGTTATATATTTATCCTCGTGGAAATTTTGACAGATTTTTGTCTCTTAAAGAATTGATCCATTTCATTTAGGCTATCAAATGTGTGAGCATAGAGTTGCTCATAATATTCCTTTATTATTCTTTTAATGTCCATGTGATCAGTAGTGATACATCCTCTTTTATTTGAGATATTAGTAATTTGCATCTTCTCTCTTGTTTCCTGGTTAGCCTGCCTAGGTTTATCAATTTTACTGATGTTTTCAAACGATCAGGCTTTGGTTTCATTTCTTCTCTCTGTTAATCTCTTGTTTTAATTCCCTCGAAGTCTTCTCTAATTCTTATTTCTTTTCTTCTGCTTGGTTTAGGCTTAAGTCATTCTTCTTTCTATGGTTTTCTAAGATGGAAGCTTGTATCATCGACTTTAGATCTCTCTGTTCTATGTCATTGGATGTGAGTATCCAATGCTGTAAATGTCCCTCTAGAAATTCGATGCTGCATCTCACAGATTTTGTCATTTTCATTTTGCTAAAATTAATTTTTAGAAATTTTTCTTGAGACTTCTGGGGAATGAGTTATACTGATGTTTCTCTCGATCATAATTGTTCAGTTAAGATTTTTATGTAAATATACATAAATTTTACTTTAAAATAATTTAAAATGAATAATAAGGCAGGGATGTGGGGTAGATTGACATTTTCAACACATAAAATGTTAAAAAAATGGACAGCTAATCTTCGACAAAGGAGCAGAGGGCCTACAATGGAGAAAAGAAAGTCTCTTCAACAAATGGTGCTGGGAAAACTGGACAGCCACATGCAAAAGATTGAAAATTGACCAGTCTTTTTCACCACACACCAAAATAAACTCAAAATGGATCAAAGACCTAAAGATTAGGCCTGAGACAATAAGTCTTTTGGAAGAGAACATAGGCAGTACACTCTTTGACATCAGTTTCAAAAGAATCTTTTCGGACACTGTAACTCCTCAGTTGAGGGAAACAATAGAAAGAATAAACAAATGGGACTTCATCAGACTAAAGAGCTTCTTCAAGGCAAGGGAAAACAGGATTGAAACAAAAAAACAGCTCACTAATTGGGAAAAAATATTTACAAGCCACTTATCCGACAAAGGGTTAATCTCCATAATATACAAAGAACTCACACTGCTTAACAACAAAAAAACAAACAACCCGATCAAAAAATGGGCAGAGGACATGAACAGACATTTCTCAAAAGAAGATATGAATATGGCCAATAGACACATGAAAAGATGTTCATCATCGCTAATCATCAGGGAAATGCAAATCAAAACTACACTAAGATATCACCTTACACCCGTTAGATTGGCAAAAACATCCAAAACCAAGAGCGACAAATGTTGGAGAGGTTGTGGAGAAAAAGGAACCCTCATACACTGTTGGTGGGAATGCAAACTGGTACAGCCACTATGGAAAACAGTATGGAGATTTCTCAAAAAGTTAAAAATAGAAATACCCTATGACCCAGCCATCCCATTACTGGGTATCTATCCTAAGAACCTGATATGAGATATCTCAAGAGTCCGTTGCACCCCTATGTTCATCGCAGCATTATTTACAATAGCCAAGACGTGGAACCAGCCTACATGCCCAGAAACTGATGATTGGATAAAGAAGATGTGGTATATATACACAATGGAATACTACTCAGCCATAAAAAAAGACAAAATTGGCCCATTCACAACAACATGGATGGACCTCGAGGGTATTATGTTAAGCGAAATAAGCCAGTCAGAGAAAGACGAACTCTATATGACTCCACTCATAGGTGGAAATTAGTATACTGATAAGGAAATCTGATGGGTGGTTACCAGGGAAAAGGGGGGCTGGGGGGAGGGCACAGAGGGGGAAGTGGTGTACCCACAACATGACTAACAAAAATGTACAACTGAAATCTCACAAGGTTGTAATCTATCATAACATTAATAAAAAAAATAAAATTAAAAAAATTAAAAAAAATGTTAAAAAAAAAAGTTCGAATGAACAAATATCGTCCAGAAAAAAAACACTACAAAAGAGAGGGAAAAGCACCAAACCAATGGAGATATGCATTTGAAATAAACTTTTTCTGAAGGAAGGTTGATCTGCATTTCTGTAAAGTAGTGGTAACATCTTATATTCTATTGTACAATAAAGATAATCCAAGCTTTTCACAGATTTAAGAGAAACTTTTATAGGTTCTTGGGAAACGAATAACTAATTATATATAGTTATAAAGAATGAGGGGTCCCATCCTGTCTGTCCCCCACCCCCATTCCATCATGTGTCCTCCATCCTTCCCTGCTCCTTAACTATAAATTTAAGGTAATAAATAGTGTTCACTCAAGGGTGAAGTGGCTCTTAAAGGGGTGAGAGTGATGTTTCCCAGTGTTATGAAAGAAATTCCGCATCAAACCAGGATGAAGTCCCCCTGATCCTGTGACTATGGTAAGTTGCTTCATTTATCTTCACCTCCCTTATGTCATATACAAAAGAGATGATATTCCTAGCATACAGAATTGCTAGTAGAAAAAGTGTATGTGAGAGCAACTAGGGCAATGCCCAGCAACAGCACAGAGCTTGAGATTGTATGAACCAGATCTCATTAAAATATGAATTTAAACTGGCAGCAAAAAGAGAATTAAAAAAAAGCTCAGTTAAAGCTATAAAAGCAATTATATATTTTATGTTACGTTAGTCCTCAAAGAAGAAGAATTAAAAAAATGTAGGGGGTGGAGAGAATAATGGACATGGGATTAGTCATTCATTAGTTTTATTATTTTTTAGGGATGTACTAGACAATGTTCTAGGCTCTGCATTGACAATGATGAACAAAACAAAGCCCCACTTTCAGGGTTCCCGTGCTGTTGGGACAAATTGAGTAACCACTCAAATCTTCAGCTAGTTCTACACTAATATTCAACAAATGGATAATATACAAAGCACATCTGATTTTTTCAAAAGAAGAAGTGAGTACAACAACTGATATACTATTCCTGGTTTTTACATTGATAAAATGGAAGTCTTATTTCCTATTATCTTTCCAATATCCAGCACATTTTCTAAACAGTGAGTATTCAATAAATATCACTTAAACAGAAGAGTCTTGGGAAAATACTTCCTTAGATTCCATGCAACTAAGAAAGGAGAGATTTTTACATAGTTAAATGAGCTCTTTTGCACTGGAGAGATGTATTTCCAAATGTCCACCTCTCCCCATGTCAGTTGCTCTAAATTAGAATGATTGAGTCCAACTGAAAACAAGCTGACCTGTGGTAGCCCCGGGACATGCATGACCCCAGTCAAATACTGCCTTTCCTTCCCTGTACACTTTTGATACAGGCTAAAAGATTAAGCTCCTGCTTTTCTCAGATTGTGTTCCCTTTTCTCACTCCTAAACTTTGCCTGAATCCTGGACTGTTATGTAAGTCTTGAAAATCTTGGGGTTTCTTTTACCCAGAAGTACTTATCTCTGGCTGTTCTAGTCACCATGTGAGATCTGGTTCCAGTCTGGATTTATTGAGCACTGCTAGATAGTAACCCATGTGATTTGGAGGGTCATCATTATAGACTCCTGTATAACCCTTCAGAATGTGCACCTTTTGGCAATGATTCAACATATTCTGCTTAAATGTACCATTCTTTTGATCCTTAGACACTATAATATGAACGGCTGCTCTCCCTACCCCCCGTGCCTGCCCTCCATTATCTACTGCTGAGTCCCCTTAGCTCTGGCTCTCAACAGTCCAACTTCACCCTCTCTCATTCTGAACTACAGAAATTCCACCGTCTAGAACACTGTGATCATTGTGACCGGCAGCTGGCAGTTTCTGTCCAAAGAAAGTATGTGCAATTTCCTCTGAAAAGTATAGTCAAAACAAGTCACATGACCATGCCTGATTGCAAGGGATCAGAAAACAGAATCGAGGGGCTGCCCTGTGGCTGAGTGGTTAAGCTCACACTCTCCGATTCGGCAACCCAGGCTTTCACCTGTTCCAGTCCTGAACGAAGACCTCGTATCACTCATCAAGCCACGCTGAGGCAGCATCCCACATAGCAGAGCCAAAAGGACCTATAACTAGAATGTACAGCTACGTACTTGGGGGGGCTTTGGGGAGAAGAAGAAAGAAAAAAAAATTGGCAACAGATGTTAGCTCAGGTGCCAATCTTCAAAAAAGTAAAAAGGAAAACAGAATAGAACACATTTAGTAATTGGAGCTAATGACTACTGGGATAGAAAATTGTTCATGATTTGTAGTTAAGCACGAGATGTAGGGTGCTGTAGGTGCTCCCCCTCCACAAATAACACACAAATAAATAAATAACAAAACCCAAAATAACATAACCAAGTAATTTTGACTATGTAGAGACATGAGACTGGTGAGATGCCACAGTGTGGACAGAGTTGGAACCCGTGTGGGGAAGAATGCGAGTGATTTCTTTCATCTTGCCTATGCTTTTTTTCTAAATTTTGTGTAATAAATATGTGTTGTGGATAAATTGTTATTTTTAATAAGAAACACACACACCTTCCTTCCCCCCATAACAGCTCTAAGGGAGAGAGAGTATAATATCTATATTACGTATATTACATATCTGCATTATATATTATGTAAATAATATATATATTTATGTAAAAAAGTGTCCTAACTTGGAACAATTACTTAGACTCGAAGGAAGATTCCAATACAGAATTAACATAAAATGATAGAAACTTGTTCCTATAATGGAATAATCAAAAAGAATAAAATGATGCTTACAATAAAGACTTATTAAGGAAACATAAAGGCTTTTTATAGCTTTGCTTGGAATGGGCAGCTTAAATTAACATTAAGAGGAAAGAGCAGTATAGAAAACTAGTCGTATTCTATATTGCTTCATTCTTTTCAATTAAGGATAATTATTTTAAAACATGAAAACATAAAACATATTTGCAAGAAAATCTTAAAACCAAAAATTTGCTGGAAAGAACGAAAGAGTTTATATTTGCCACAGATTAACTTAAATCTGTCATTAAGTACTGCACTTCAAAGTATTGAGAGAATTGATAGATAGGTTATAAAATCAATATTGGTCATCTCTGAAGAATTTTCGAGAATGGAAGAGAAGCAGAAGAATTAAGGTGATCACACATGAATCTAATTGCCACAAAAGGAGACAAAAACAGCATGACTAAGGTCATTTCTGTGTAGGGCAAAGCATCACAAAGCAATGGTGGCTCTCATAACTTTTATTGTTTTTTTGTTTCTCGAAATCTTGGCAAAAAGTTTATGATTTTGACATTGGCAAGGTCAATTCCATGTGCTATAATGTTTCATATTCTTTATTATTGTGTGTGTCTTTGAGTTATCAGGATCTTAAGAATGGGCATGAGGAGAGAGGGATTCATGACTATTGTTCATCTTCCCCTGTCCAACACTATAATTATGAAGGAAAAACATTGAATTTACAAACTACAAATAAGTGAGTTCGACGTTGACCTCAATTAACATTTATTACCATCATCATATTTATCATTGTTAAGTATACTTATTAAAATAAATCATTGAGTTTAATAAAGAATAACTAGTTTCAGACTTACTCTGTTTCCTTAAATGCTACTTTTACTTGTTGAGTACATCAGAGAAATACTAGATGATTTATGTACATATTTCAACAAGATGTTGATCAGCTTCAAGCACCACATGACATCATTTTAGAAAAATATGAAAACATGAATTGGATTATTTTGAAAATGAATTATAACTGGCTGACTGCATGCTGATTAAAGTGGTAATTTCAACTTGGTAGAGAATTGTTCTTAGTCTGTTCCAGATCTCTAAGCTAGCCTTTTGTGCATAAATGTTAATGACCTAAAAAAAGGCCAGTTCACAGATAGTTGAAAGCTGAAAATAGGTAGAAAACATCATATGATAAAATCCAATCCAAATCTGATGGGTAGAATTTGATTAAATATATTTAATAAAAATAAATTTAAGTTATGATTTAATCCCCTACTCTATCCATCCTTAGTACTATCCTGAAACCTATACAGTTTTGAAAAGGGCTTAATTTTTTTTTTTTTTTTGAGGAAGATTGCCCTGAGCTAACATCCATTGCCAATCTTTCTCTCTCTTCTTTTTTTGTTGCTTGAGGAAAATTAGCCCTGAGCTAACCTATGTGCCACGCTTCCTTTACTTTATATGTGGGATGCCTCCACAGCATGGCTGATGAGTGGAGTAGGTCCACACCTAAGATCCTAAACTGTGAACCTGGGCCACTGAAGTGGGCTTAATATTTTATTAATAGGAAGCCAAATATGAGGAGGCAATATAATGTATTGTGATTTTTAAAAATCTGGGTTTTTTTTTTAAAGATTGGCACCTGAGCTAACAACTGTTTCCAATCTTCTTTTTTCCTTCTTCTTCTCTGCAAAGCCCCCCAGTATATAGTTGCATATTCTAGTTGTGAGTCCCTCTGGTTGTGCTATGAGGGTTGCCACCTCAGCATGGCCTGAAGAGAGGTGCCATGTCCTCGCTTGGCATCTGAACTGGTGAAACCCTGGGCCACCAAACTGGGGTACATGAAATTAACCACTCAGCCATGGGGCCAGCCCCTGGTGTTTTGATTTTATAAAAATGATCGTTTAATTCATACTTTCCTCTTTTGGGTTTTAATCAGCTTAAACCAGAAGACAATCTGTTTTTAAGTACTTGTTGGAGGAAGTCATTGAGAAGAAGTGACCACTGGTTGACTCATGAGCTAGACCTAGGCAAGCAGAGGCTCCTCACCTCCTCCCCTGTACTTGGAATGTGTGCTTTACCCACCATTCCCACAGCGGCAGCCATTTTCAAGACAGCCTTAAGAAATCAATGTGTTGTTGAGACCATCTGGACAGTATGTTATGGAACACAGTTAAGGCCTATATATAAAATTTTAAGATTCTGGTGGGCAAGCACTAAGATCTACTCATCTTCTGGCCACCCAAGACAACCCTCTGAAGTTCCCTTGCTTATTAAACCTGTCACCTACTGATCTGGATTGGTCTGCCTCTTTCTTTGGTCTCTTCTTGCCCTCCATGGATGGGGCCAGTTTCAGTTTTCACCCAGGAAGCTCCTGAGTTTGTGAACCAACAGTACTACACTGCTGTGCAAGTATTCATAAATGCTGAGAAGGTGGAGGTGCTTCAGCATTATATTCTATGACAACTGATTAAAGGAAGCAGAGGTGCCAACTCTGAAGAATCAGAGCCTAAAGGTCATGCAACGGTGATCTGAAATTACCTGAAGAGCTATAGTGTAAATCAAATATAGCTTCTATAAGCATATCTAGGTTTGATTAGTCATAGTCACAGAAAGGATAGGATTCTGGTTCAATAAAAAAAAAATATTCAATAATTAATGTCTAAATTGGAATCTGCTTTCTTAAAAGAAAATAATATTTTCAGTCTCCTCATGTTTTTATGAAGTCTTTATGCACATTGTCAAAGATGTTGAAGAGGAACTTACATTACTCGGGGATATAGGATATAGCATGGTGACTATAGTTAATAATACTGTACTGTAAATTTGAAAGTTCCTAAGAGAGTAGATCTTAAAAATTCTTATGGCAAGAAAAAACATTTGAACTATGTATGGTGACAGATGTTACTTAGACTATTGTGGTGATCCTTTTGCAATATATACAAATAACAAATCATTATGTTGTACATTTGAAACAAATAGAATGCTATATGTCAATTATACCTCAATAAATGTTTTTGTTTTCATTTTAAAAATGATCATTTTCCTCAGAGACATACTACCACAGAGCACAGGTTATCCATAATAAAAGCACAGGTTATCCATAATAAAACAAGCAATGTGATGGTAGAAGATTGTCGTTAAATCTAACTTCTAGAAAACAAAGCAAATTTCATTCCTCTGGCTTATTTTCTTTCTTTTTTTTTTTGTATTCTTTGTATTTGTTTATTTGTTTCTTTTATTGCTTTCTGGATTACCCAAGTAAGATATGAATATAATTTTATTGTAAAAATGAAAAAAAAAAAAAAGAAGAATTTATATATTCAATATGGTGGAGGTAGGAGGGTAGGGAGAGAACTTGGCACAGATAACTTATGAAATATCTCCCAATCTTGCAATCCTCTTAGAAATTTTACAGTTTTTCTCCCAAAGAGTTCAATTAACAATTTGAGAAGAGCTGTAGAGGCTTAGCATTATTGTTTCATAACTGATATAAGAGAAATCCAAAGACTGAGTAATAGATGGCAAATGACAGAATATACTAGTATAAGAGCAAAAGCTGGATTTGCTGCTTTTGATTACCCAGTTGTTAACTTAAGGAATACGGCTGTGACTTGCATTCTATAAGGGAAACTTTGGAACTTTTGAGCCAATACATCTGATTTGTCTTTGAAATATAGACCGACTTGTTTCCCTATGAAGTCTAATACACTGGGAAGTAAATAATAACTCTCAAATTGGACTAAAATTCTCCAAGTAGTCCTTCTGGGTTGGTGAAGATTTCTGTGTACTTTATTAGTGAGAAGAGTAATTCTATTTCCAATAAAACTATCTCTCTATATGACTGGAAACTGTGTCAGTGTTTGAGGGATGACGTAGCTTCTGAATGTGAAATTCTAAGACATAAGAACATAAACTGGGGCAATCTAGTCTGGAGCAAACTTGGAGTAGTTTAGCAATCAGGAGAAGTCAATTTTTGCCTTCAGCCAATCACAAACGAGTTGAGCTCTCATGGAAAATCATGTAACTTCTATAAAGATATTGGACTAAATAATCAATGCCTCTGCCTAACAATAATCTAATGCTTTATTGTTTTGCATAAAATTGTTTGCTATCAGGATCTGAAACAAATATCACAAACTGATGGTCTATAGAATAGATCTCCTTCACAGATGTGCTCTGCTGTCTCTTTCCCCTCATACAACTTTCAAGGAATCTGAATTAGAAAACAACATTAACAAATTAGGACTACTGTACCAACTTTTTGACATGATATAACTCCATCAAAGAAGTGGCCATCCCACTGTATTCACAAGTCACACCACACTCAATTAGAGGGGATGATACAGGACATCTATGCCAGGGAATGCGAATTTCTGGGAGCTATCTTAGAATTCTGCCTGCTATAGAAAGGAACCTTTAATTTTGAGGATTTGAAAGACACTTTAGTGTTCAGATCCTAGTTCCTTCTCTGAGTGCCAGTTTCATAATCTGCAAAATGGAGATATAATACCAAACCTCATGGCTTGGGAAGAGAGAAGAAGAGAGAACTCAGCACAGAGATAGACCTGCTAAAATTCTTGCTGCAATTACTTTACATTTGGTTGAATTATTGTAGATTGACCAGCAGAACTTTTCACTCTGAAATTATAAAAGACAATCTAACATTAAACTTTTTCTAAGATGGAAGCCATGAAATTTAAGTTTCTGTTCTGATTGCCACGAACTAGCTTGTCATTGACATTGAGCGTTTTTTGCAGAAGAGGCCTCAGAAGTTTATTGCAGAATAAAATCAGATAATTGATAGGGGACTCAGCATGCTATGGTTGTTATTAGTTTCGGGAAACATATACATATGAAATGTATATATATATTAATTTGGTCCATTACTTCTTGTGACTTAATAACTTAGGATCTCCCAATGGGCTTAGATGTTTTTATCTCCCTTAGGCTGGAAATCCTAATGTTATAATCATCCTGATTTGGGAGCTGGAGATTTAAATTTCCTTCCTTATTTATCATTTTTTGTAAAGACACTTTTGAGCACCTATTCAGGTCATTATATGAATAGCATCTTAGAGTTAAAAGCACATTTAAGCCACTCAAGTCTACCCACTCCTATTGGATAAGAATAGTGAGCATCAAAGAAGAGAAGTTAATTAAGCTAGGATTGAAATGCACATTCTTCTCATTTCCTCTCTCCAGCATGAACTGTTGGGATTCACCCCTGGCCTTCAGAAAGAGACAGTTGGTTGTCCACAGTAGGTAACAAAGATCTTGTGAGGCTGTGCAACAATTTTTCAATCCCTTCTCCTTAAGGCATCTTTGTTGAGCCTTTCTGAATGTAGGGGCTGCTTGGAATCCTGCTGTCCATTCAGAACCAGAGGAAATCTTCAGAAGAAGGTTTGGTGACTGTTACGTGACTGTCTCTTACTATCTTTTATCTGTCGTAGCCTACCTGTGAGCAGGAGCTGTTTATCTAAGTCTTCCTTCATAGAAGTTGTTTTTTTGTCTTCTGCAGCAAAGGACTTCCATATATCTTTTAAGATAATTATACACTGATGAATTCACTGGATCCCCACAAGAACTCTGTGTATAGTCAAGATTAGGTATCATTTCCATCTTACAGAGAAAGAAAATAAGGCAGACTAACTTGTTCAAAACTAATAGAACACATAAACCACAAGACTAGAACTGCAATTAAAGTTTCCCTGATAAATTCTGTGTAATTTCTGCTATTCTGCTTTTGGATGTAGGGTCTGTCTTAAAGCTACTACCTTACTATCATCTATGTAGATCAAAATGACAAAGCAACTTCTCAAAACTTTTTTCAGCTTGTATTTTATCTACTGGTTGAGTCTTTATTTCTATACTAGAAAACTCATTTTCCTGAATTACCTGTATGAATTCCTTAATTCAGCACAATTATCAATTAATTTACTAAAAAGGTAGTTTATATGATCCTTTGCCTTAAATGCAATTACATTCAAATGTAGATTGCATGCAATACTGAAAAGAAAATCTCCCAGATAACACTGATTATTCATCGAGTTACCATGAAATATGGAGTGGATCCTACAATTACTAAGGTAACTCCATTTATCTACCTGGTAATTCTCAACAATGCTAAGCTCTATTGGCCATTTGTAGGTTGATACTGTTATATAGTACTAACAGATGTTAAATTAGTTTATAAAAACACCTAGGAACAACTGTAGCAGCAGATTGCTTGTAAGTAATAGGCAAGATTATAAAATTCAGATAACATGAAATGCAATAGGTTTATACTGAGACAAAGAAAAAGTACATATAAATATTAGAGACAAGGTGTTGAATGGACCAAATTAAGATAAAACCAAAACAAATGGGTTCAATATAGGTTAATAACATTAATAACAACGATAGTTCAGTAGTTACCTTACTGCTAGGGAACTTCTGTGTATCTTTCATCTATTTTTCAGATGTTGCTACTATATATTCCTTTGAAATTCCTGATAGTGTTTCCTACATACAAATGTATGTGTCATATATAGAAAATTAGCAATTCTTGAAAAACAATGAATAATATTTATCTGGAAATTAGGGGGTTGTAAAAAGTTCCATATTCCCTCAAACCTTATGAATAAGTTGGTTGCTATAGTCAGTGAAATTGGGATATTTCCATCATATTCTAATGGAAACACTAGTGCCACCTTCACAGAAACAATACTTCAATATAATGAGGCTGGATTTGATTCCATTTTATTTCTCTTCAGAGATTGAGTTATGCAATAGTAACAATAACACAACAAATGCTTAAAAACAAAACAAAAAGAAGGAAGCATTTCTATCCTCCAGAAGTTTTTGTACTCCACATTAGTTTAAATAAAATTGAAATTTCTCAACCATAATTACAGATTATTTAAGATAAACATTGCTATGAGGGAGGACATTTTTGGGAGATGGTATTAATTGTATTTCCCTGGAAAAATATGCCAGAATCTTTGATGAAAAATATATGTTCTTGCTGAAAACTTAATTAACAAGAATTTTTGATATCTGGATTTACAGGGGAAGAGAGAGAGGTCCTTTTGGTGTGAATTTTGAAAAATTACAGAGTGGATTTTAAACAGCATTTTAATTCTGTTCAGTAAAATCATTTATTACTCCTGCTACAAAAGAGCCAGCCCTGTTGATTCTCAATGCTTTTTAATGCATTGTGACTGGCATTACAATGACTGACGCAACACAATGAGTGGAGGAAAAAGTTCTCTCTCCCTCTCTCTCCGATCAATATGCTGGAAGAAAATGTCACAGACTCCATTGAAGGTAATAGGTTTAGATCACCATTACACTTTCTATTCAATGAGCTGAGGCTGTTTGGACCATTTCTGTTGGAAAATTCACCTGTTTGAAAAGATTCATTTTATTCAATGCAGAAGAACAAACCAGAAGATCAGCGAGCCTGCTACACCTCCAGCTTCTGCCATTCTTCTCTTCTGTTGCAGATGCATTCGAGTACCAGTTACACAGCCAGGTCTAATTGAAATACTTGAAAATCTCAGAAGCAGAGCCATTGAGAAAAGGTAGTAGACAAAGAAGGCATAAATTTTCCTCTGTTACCTTTGCCCTGCTTTTCAGCACTCCTTCTTCCTATTCCATCCTGTATGTGGTGCCTTCCTAGTCCCCTCCAAGACTTCTCCAAACCCTCCGTCACGATACTCCATGCTAGGCTGCTGTTTGCAAGAAGCTCTGGCCTAAGGTCATCCCATTCCTCCTAATATCCCTGTCCTGGGACCAGTCCCATGATCCATGGCTCTGCTAGGTGATTGAAATGATACAATGCCTAGATTCAGATGTTCTTGCAAATACTGGAGTAATGGCTTATCCCCTTCAGATACTCCTGCACATTATAAGATAATCATCTCATCCTTAGTGAGTACTTCTTCCAAGGGGCTTAGGAGAAGGAAACAACTTTTTCCATCTTTCTGCAATTCTGACTCCAAGATATTAGGTAGCAGAATTATGCCTCATTCTTTCATCTAATAATAAATGGTATTGATGAGGGGTATCTTGAGTGGGTGGGTGGGGGTCTGTGGTTAACCCACAAACTCCATCAGCCTCTCTACTTCCATTATTTTATGTGGCTGTTTTTTCAGTTTTTATGTAAAGTGATATGCAAATGCAGCTTCAAATCATCCCTCTAAACATTTGCCATCCTTAAGTCTGATCTGGAACCAACACTAGATATGTCCAGATATTTCTCTTCTAGAATCTGAAAACACATGATTGTCAGAGTTGGTTATAACCTCTTTTTTTTTTAAGGTAATGTTTCCTGGTGGTTAACATCCAAGATCAGTCAACATGTAAGTTTTGAGTCTCAGCTTGGTGACTTATTAGAAGTATGACCATGGCAAGTTAACATTAAGGCCTAGTTGCTTCACCTACCAAACCTCTAGATACTGTATGATTTTTAGGGATAGAATGCTTACCTTAGAGTGGCTGTAGAGTTGGAAAAAAATGATGTACGTAAAACATTTAAAGTACTTACCAAATATCTCACCTTGTAAATATCTATTTCTTACAATTATTTTAGTACTTTCGTGAATAAAATCATTAAAATAATCAAGCCCCTAAGATGTTTATATGAATGAGTTTATTGGAGTTCTTTTATCTGATGAACAATGGTCACTTTGGAATTCAGAGCACTCACATTAAAGAGCACAAATGGAATAGTGGGGGGAAAATGAGGGAAATGGGGACAGAGTCAACAGGGCCCCACTTTCTCCCAAGACAGATATTGAGAGAACAATTATGGAACACATTCCAACCAATCAAAGAAGGCATAAAACTTAGTTGTTAAAAAAAGCACTTTGGCATTGTCATCCTATGAGTGATGTTTTTGCTGGGTAAGAGATGATTAAAGGTTCGGATTCCAAAGTTCTGGACGTCCTTAGGCCCTCAAATCATTTAACCAAGCAAAGAGAATTCTCATGCTAACAAGGGCAAAAAAATGGATTCCCCAGTTTACAGAGGACACCAAACTGAAGAAAATTGTCAGCATAACATTTAAATTACTTTTTTGATAAGCTTGGCTATTTACAAATCATCAGACAATTACATCTTCCAAAAACTATTTAGCATCAATTCACTCAGCCTTTTCAACAGTGCACTTGACTAATTCCAAATAAATTGAAAAAAATTACCTTGCGGATTGCAAGAAACTGACCAAAAACAATTGCTGGGGTTTTAAATTATATGTTATTAAGCAAAAGAGTTTTATTCTGCTTCATCACCCATGTCCCAAATATTAACCCCTTAGAACAAAGAGAAGACAAGCAATGAATACACAACCTAAGACCAAGCTCCATCTTAAGAATTCTTATTAAACAATGTTCATGATTATTTGTATGTTACATTCAATGGCATGCTGTGAGGTCATTCCCTAACATGCCTCTGGCCCGGCAATTCCCGATTATTAACTGTAATCTCCTTAGTAGAAGATAAATTAGAACTTGCAGAATGATGGTAATAGGGGATCCAAATCTAGACAGTGAAATTATTGAAGTTGATTCCTTTCCGCAGACACTCTCGGAGGTCCTCAGGACGCCACTTCTTAAAACACCTAGTGAGCTCTCTCCTAACACTTATTGCAAGGAAGGCATCTGTGAGGGAAGAATTTCATCCTGAAATCATAGAGTTTGGACAACAGCTTCATCTAAGGAAGTCCTGAGGTCAGAGAGCAGTACTGCTTTCTGGGGATCAAGTTGCTAAATGCTGCCTCAATATACCCAGATCTCAGGTGTGTATACCTGAATTGGGTGTGGAGTATTCTGTACTCAAATATAGAATACTCCTTCTCCTCAATATGTCTCAGTCACTCCCCCAATCAGTTGGCATTTAATCAGAGAAGGCTTTTTCAATTATGTTAGCTTCAGCATTCCCTAATGAGAAAAATAAGACTGTTCACTTAAAAATAAATAGTATATAATATAAACTCAAATAGTAGTAGTAAATAAGTCCATGGTTTATGTTTTGTCTGGGCCCTCTTTTTCCATTCTCCATTTGCTTTTGCAAATGATGCCCTTCTCTACATAAAGACTAAGGTGGCTGCACCAACAATTCCCTTGATTCAGTGCACAATTTTCCACATAGCCTTGTCCTTGAGCATGCACATCCTTGTGAGCTGGACTAATCTGGTGTGGTGTTTGGTGTAAACCATTGAGGTGATGAATTCTTCTTCATCAAAGAGATGGGAATGTCAAAAGTCTTGATAGATATAATGTCCATCAAAGATGTGTTAAAATCCAGTCAAAGAAAGAAATTCACAGGGTATTGAGAGCAGAGATACAACTGTAAGAGAGAGCTTGGTAAAAAAAAGCCACCTACCACATCGACTTCTCCAGGTTCTATTCTGCTCCCAAAGAAAAGGGGCTTCTGAGGGGTAAGAAGTCTTTGGCTAAATGATACATAACATTTCTGCCCTGTAAATCAGGGCCATGTGGGGCCTTGAGAAAGGTGAAAAGATTGCCATTGCTCCAGTTCATCCCTTCTATCAGGGGGATGACATTATAGGACAGTGATTAAGTAAAGAGGTATTAACAGTCCAGTGGCCAAAAATCCTCCACTGAGGACAGTTTTGGGCAAAAGTAATTAATTTGATTTACAACAGCTACTGGTCCTAGAATACACTTGAGCCTCCTGTCTCTCTGTAATTGTTAAAAAGAAAAAGAGAGGGAGAGCACAGAGACAAGTTTTAACCCTTTGTTAGTTAGAGCACAGTTGTCATTCTTATCTTAGTAGTTATTTTATCCACTATATAGTCCTAGGTTTAATTTCATTCAAAAGTCATAATAGTCTCCTAGCTGAAGCACTTACGACTGATCATTAATTTAGCTTTAGGGCATGAAGACTAAAGAAAAAAGATACCAATTAAATTTCAATTGGCTATTTTTTAAAGCTGCAAACAACAGGATCCCCATTTCAATTTAATTAACTGGGAGAGGAGTTAAAGAAACAGAAAACTTGTGCTTTCATATTTTGTACTTGTATTTCCATATTTTTTCAAAGAAACTTCTTTTCTAGATAAACAGGAATTGAACATCAAAAACCAATAAGAAAACAAGTAATACTGACAACATAGGACCATTATCATTGCCATTATTACAAATTTGTATTATATTTTGCCAGACACCCAAACAATAGCCTCTGTGATAGTAAGGTACGCTCTATTTTCTTTTTTGTTCAGTTAGAAGCCACCTGGAAAGACAGAGATCTGTGCTTCCCATGCAGCCTGAAAATTTGTCAAACTATTCCAGAGAGAAACTCAAAAATGACATTTTTCAGTGCATGAAAGAGGTTATTCCTTGTAGAGGAAAGAATATTCCTCTATTGATAAAAAGTGAAGCGCAAGAAAGAGGAAGGAAATGAATGCAGAAAATTATTTTCCTTTAAGCTGTGCAGCTCATTTTCTTCCTTTCTTTTCTCATTCATTTTCCTGTCAGGCCAATGCCAGCTTTATGCTTAGGTATAGTGTTCAGAACAACCAAATAATATGATATGAGGCTTACAGGTCTCTTCTTTGGCCTAAAACAAAACTGTAGTTTCCACCATTACTGCTAACTTTTCAGAAACTCTCTGAATGCAAAAGTCGTACCAGAAATACAAAGTAGTAATAATCTCAATTTGTTTATTGGGTACTTAGAGGATAGTAAGGATCTGAGGAAATAGTAGTTTTTGTTCTTCAGGGGTTTAATTGGATAAGTATCTGGTAAGTGTGTTGCTGCTTTTAGGGTACTAGAAGGGAGCATGAGGTGGAGGTACTTGGATGTGGAGATGAGAAACCCAGCAATAGTAGAGTTGAAAGATTCTATCTGTCTATCTATCTATCTATCGATTGATCGATCTATCGGTCTATTGATCTATCTATATGTATCTATCTATCTGTCATGTATCTACCTATCTTCCTGAAGAAAGAATGAAGAAAAAAGAAACTTTATGTGCAATGCTGGGGACTGAGTACATACAGAATACATGCTAGATGAATTGATGTATTTATGGACTAATAATAATAAAAAAAATGTGGACCCACTCTCAATAATCTCACACCTTCTTTCACATTTGGCAGAATTTCAGTTTAAAGACAGAACTCAAAGTCTCTAAGTTCCACTATGAGAAGTTGTGTTTTCAGTGCCCACAACCTGCAGTGGTCTTTTTCCTCAAAGACCAGATAGGTTGCATTAGAAAATGGAGACCCTGCGCAATGTCCACCATGGAGCTGTGACTGCAGGAATTACCAGCTCTCAAAGCCTTACTTAGCTTATCCGGATGAATTTGCAAATATTTATTGTGCCCCTTCACTGCTAGATTCCAGCCTAGACAGTGAGAATACATTAGTGAACAAACCAAAGGCCCTGCTAGTCCAGGGACAGAGCCAACAAATGGATCAACATGTAAATATATGTCAACATGAGACAGTTTTGGAGAAAAAAAAAAAGCCAGGTGAAGGGATTGGCTGCTAGGGCAGGGCCTGTGGCTTTCTTTATGGAAGTTAACAAAGGTCTTCCTGATAAGGTTTGATCTAAGAAGAGAACTGAAGGACTTGAAGAAATCCAATGGGGGTGAGCCTTGGAAGCACCAAGGCCTGTGGTGGGAACAAGTTTGATATTTCTGTCAGTAAACTGAGGAGACAATTGTATACAGAGCATGGAGAGGAAAGGGGAAGGTGATAGGAAATGAGCACGGGGCTTAGGAAGGATATGGAAGAGGAAAGTCAGATTCTACCCAGTGGGTTTTATAGCCGTTGAAAGAACTCTGCTATCCCTAGGCATGAGAAGAGAAATTACTGGAGAGTTTTACGCTGAAGATGAATTTGATTGTGTTCACATCTGATGCAAACATGAATAATAAGCACATCTACATCTGGACTATTATGAAAATGTATTAAAGTAATACCTAAAAAGCCAGCACATAAAAATTGCCAGCAGTCTTGATCAGTGCCTGCTAAGTCTAAACGTGCGAATTGTAAACCCTGTTCCGTGGGCTCATCTGCCTTGTTAGTGTTCTTTTCTAAGTGAGCTTTACCTCCCAAATAACCTGTAAACTCATTGAAAACAGGGCCTGTTTTGTACCTCTTTTTCTGTCAAAGAAGCTAGATTTACACAGTGTGGCTGACTTAGATTTTTATGAAACGATTGGTAATTATAAGTATTAATAAAAATATCTAACTGTTAGGCATCAGTTCCCAGTGCAAGCAAGACTTATTGTTGGTGGGAGGGAATATACAAGCAAGGCTGGGAAAATTCTCCTTGTGAGAATCAGAGCAGACCATCCCCTGGTAATTACTCATCAGAAGCTTATAGGAAAAAGTCTTTTATTCCAAATTTCCTTCAAAGCATCTAGCAAAAAATTAGATATAATTTTAAACCATGTGTCTTACAATTGTTTAGTGAGATTGTAGATGAAAAGAAATAATCTCACAGTACATATGCAAATTTTTACCAACTCAGTGAAAATATTCTTCCCCTGCCCCATTCAGAACCAGAGTCTTTAATTTGAAGTTACTCTTTCTGAATTAGGTCAAATTATGTCTTGACTACACATGGTATACTCAGAAGGTCTGAAAGGATGCAGCAGGCATATGAATAGTCCCCCTGCCTGGGGCCACATGTGATAGGGGACAGAACATTGAATCCCAGTCACAGGATGCAGGTTCTAGGCTGACCTCTTCTACTTTGGGCAACAGGACCCAGGCTGGGCCGTATTGCCCAGTTTCTTCAACTACAAAAGCAGGTACATGTTTTATGCTGTGTAGAAAATCACAGGGTTGTGGTGATAACCAAGCATGAAAATCCGTTCGAAACCACTTCTTAAGCTGTCTCAGGGAGTCAGGGTACTCCATCCCCCAAATAAAGCATACATATTTAGGCAAACAAATGTGCAGGTATTAAATGCTATAGTAAATGTTTTTAAAAAGAGTGATTAATATGCACTGTAGTAATCAGAGGAAGCTACCTGAAGCAGGCGAGCTTTAAGACGGACTGAAGAGTCACAATTTTCCAACTTTACTTTGTAATTCAATATCAGGCTGTTGGTGAAGTTACTCTGTAGCTTCATTTGACTTGCTCACTTTGTCTTCTTTCTTAGTCTTTATCTTTTAACAATTCCAGTTACACGTTGCATCCTATTTTTTAAATTAATTTAGCTAACAGGATCTGATTTGTTGTTTTACATATTTCTCAAATTTCTTCCTTTTTCCAGACATTCTTGAGTTTTTTATTTTTCTCCTCTTTCATCTGAGTTTCCTAGACCCTGCAGATTCAAGGATGTACCACCTCTCACACCTGCCCTTAGAAATTCTGCCAAGAGTCCTAGTTTTTATAAGCACTGTCTATCTCAGGCAGCCATTTTGCACTTCATGCTTCCCTCATTAGCGTGCTAGAAATGTAGCTGATTGCCTCTGTGGCCCCTTAATTAAAGACAATTAAAAGTTGCTGGGTTACCATGGGGATGACTGATTACCCAGTGGAGTTCACATTTGAGAAGATGAACCCTCAATAGTCCTCTTGCATGAGAAACAAGGACTTAGCCCTCAGGCCCCTTTATTTCATTCCCACAGTACTAGGAAGTTACCTAAGCTTTTATTAAGGTTAGAACTCCAGGTCCCTTTTTGAATGGAGTCATACTACAAAACAATTTCTCAAGTGTCTCTTTATTCCCCTCTCTCAGGCCCCTTCTTGAATCTATCACAGAATGGTAGGGATAGAAAGGTACTTAAAAAGCTAGTTAAACTGGTTAGGCAAATCAGCCACTAGGTATTATCTCAGTCTGTTGAATTTCTGAGATTTAGGGAGGGAGCCTTCTAGCATGATCCCTGTCTTCTTGCCCCCAGCCCACTTTTTATTAGCTCATGTGCAAAATAATATACAGTGTCCCTGACTCTTTGCCACAGTTCTGAGTTGACAAAGGCAGGCAAAAACTACTTCCAGATTGCTATTTCTACCTCCTGGTCTAGGTACTTTTGCCTGGACCACTCCCTAGCTTTGATAATTGGCCACAGTAAGGAGAAGGTGGAGAAGCAGAAAAGTTAATTCTTCCATTTAGTCTGATGCTTTAGAATACCAATAACTAGCCCAAATCTCACTTCTAGTCCCTATAACATTTCTCCTTATTTTGTGTTAGTGAACTCCTTAATCCAATGCCTGGTCCTATTTCCTTCAAATTTTCCATGGAAGAGAATCTTCTTTAAAATGTCACTGTTATCTCATGAATCAGTAATACATATACACAATGCCTCAATTCCTACTCAGCCATTTCAATGCCATCTGACAGGTTGGGTTTTCTGCCCCCTACTGGTGGATCTATCCAATGAGTGGCTGCTCCAAAGCCTCCATCTGGTTCTCATCCACTCCGAGAATAGGAAACTCCCTGAACGGAAACCATACCATACCCAGACAACTCCCAAAAGGTTTTGCCTTGGTTAAGTTACTCAGAAGATATTTAACTACTTTTGCCTCAAAAGGTGAGTAGAGGCTTGTGGGCCCCTCTTCTGTCTGTGGATGAAAATCCACACTTTTTTCTTGCTTATTTGACAGGGCATTCAAGACTTGAGTCCTTGCTATTTTCAGTGGATTCTATCCTCAGGAGTTCCAGGTAGGTTCTTATTACGATTGTGGATGTCTACATCATTTATTGACCAAAGTGTCTCCTCTCTTCCAATATTTATCTTCCACTTCTGCAACACTGGACCCCATGTTAAGGATAGAAATAAATCTTTCTTGGGGCTCCTGGGCCTGGCATTGGGAGCAGAGAAAGATCAGTACACTTAGAGAAAGATCTTATATTATCTAAATGTACTCCGTGCAATATTTCATTTGTTGAATTGAATCACAGAATAAAGCATTTTTAATAAACCTCACCCTCTGCAGTGGTTATCACTTCTTTTTTTCTTTTTTGATTAGAATTTTCTACTTAATCCCAGTCATTCTTACCATCTAAAGTGCCCGGTTTAAAGGGGGTGAGAATGGTAACCCACAAATGTATTTAACCCAAGAGAAATAGTAGAAAGATGTATTCAATTTATTCCTTATGTTTCTTCCCATTCTTCCTACTACTGTGCAAGTTATTCACAAAAACACATCACATTTGAATTCTAAAAAAAGTTGATTATTATTACAGTAAGCTTCTCAAATGCACCCTGCATGTAACACCCAGTAATTCATGATTGATTTACTACCTTAAAAATAAAATAATCTTAATAATTTTTAAGACCAATAAGCAGAAACTAATTTCGAGAGCCTGCTTTGTGCATGTTAGAGCCGGGGCACGGTACTTAGTATTTTCCACAGATAATGGAAGCATAAGAGGTGTGAAAGGCTGACAATTTGGACTTTGTAGGTGGCAAAAAAAGGGTCACTCGTGAGGCCACCTGTCCTTTGTTCGTGCACAGCACAGCCATGTTTCAAGTAGTCCTGGGGTAAGGTTCCCTCGCACTATGCTCACAGCAGGATGCTAGCCTGACCTGTAGAGACCACCTCGGAGAGCGTGTGTGGTTCACTTTCCAGGACCGGCTCTGTCCTTGATCTCCGTGCTGTGACTGACATCAAGGTGACCAATTAGTGAGCACCGTGATGGTGTTTTCTGTGATGTTGTAAGGGCACAGAGGTCACGGTGATTCAAGCCTAGCTAAATCCCGGGAGGCTGCACAAAGCTATGTCTCTGAAGTCTGACTTCAACACAGCATCCCACAAATGAAGGTATGGCTCCTTTTTTGAACTTGACCAGGAACCTGCTCACTGAGCAGGGGACTGAAATGCAGCTGCTACAGCAATTTTAAATAGTAAAGACGTTTGCTGATTGCCAAAACTGAGCTTTACCCTGTGACAAGGTAACATGGGTCATTCTCAAGGGGAGATGAAGGCAGGATGACTAGGAAAGAAAAGACTGTGTTCAGGGTTTTAGGACCTAGGGGGCTAAACTCTGCAGTAGGTGAGCAAGCACATATCAACATTTTATTTCAACTTCCTTCTCCACTAAACAATTTACCAATGTTTATTTTACATCAGAGTAACAGTCATGGAATCTTATGTCTCTTTAAAATTTGCAAAGAGCTTTGCCATCCTAACAACCTTGTGAGTTAAGATTAATTGTCTTCAAGTATCTAATGAAGCAAATTAAGACTTCTAGAAGTCCCTAGTCTTGTCTTCCCCATTTATTTGTATTCTTTGCTCCAGTGAGTTCGCAGCAGGACAAGGCCAGTCCAGTAAGCCCAGGATGAGGAGTTGGGATGATTCCCTGATTGGGAGGCCAAGGTACCAGCAGGCAGGCAGCCCTGGGAGAATCAGGCAGGAGGCAGCTTTGATGATCAGAGGCTGGTATACGGAAGATCAGAGACCGTCAGCATGCACAAGTCAAGGAGTAGTCCAAAGGTGAATTTTTAACCTGTAGACAGGACAGTTCTGTGATCTGTTTTATCCTACTGGGATGTGGCTCTGATAGGATTGACAGATTTAGCAAATAAAAATATATATATATCAGTTCAGTTTGAATGTCAGATTAAAAAAACAAAAAAATTAGGTATAAGTATGTCTCAAATATTGCATGAGACATACTTACACTCATATATATAAGTTCTTCATCTGAAATTCAACTTTAGCTCAAACTCAAATAATTTTTCTGTATTTTAGCCCTACACTGGGGTAGGGACAGAAACAGAGCTGGAAGGGTTCTGACACCAACTGGTAAAATTGTGAGCCAATGGTGGAGAGCAAAGGGAGTCGAGGATCTGGATAAATGGAGACTCTGAAATTTCCAACTCTGCTTTATATCATATGGTGTTTTATTTTTGCCTCACTCTGTTTTCTTCTTGGTAAAAAATATATAGAAAAATGCAACCAAACTATTATTGACATGGAAGTCACTTGACTTTGTAGGTGGTCAGAGCCAGTTTACAGCATCTTTCCACTTCCTGTTCCCTTCACTTCTGCCTCTCACGTTCAGAACCCCCAGTTCCTTTGGCTCCCACACACCCCCAACCACGTTTTGAGCTCTCTTCTCCCCACTGCCACACGCACAAATTTGAAATCTGTTCAGTGTCCCCTATCTTCTCAATTTCCTATCAAGTGACTGAAGCAAATTCTAAGTCTTAATTTATGGTTATAATTTAAATTGCCAACACACATGAGTCTTTTCAGGGGCTTATCTTGAAGTAAAGAGTAAAGTTTGAATCTCTAGTAGCCAGTGAAAGCTGTTTTCAGATTAGGGAGCCTTTTATTGTTCTTCAAGTCAGGCCATATTGGAGACTGCTTGGGAGTAGCAAAGGCTCTGCCTTCAGGGAACAAGAACAATCTTTGGACCCTGGAGTTACCTTTAGGCTAACTTCCAAGCAATGGTCCTTGTTTTCTTAGAAGCTAACACATAGCCACACCTACTGTGTTCCTTAGACTTGCTCCACGAGCTCTGCTTTCACACATTTCTTCAAATGCTGAGGCTGCCTTTCCCAGTAGAAGTTTTATTTATCCTTATGACAATGTTCCAAAGAGCTGCCCCCACTTCCAAAAAAGACAGAAAAGGAACACTTACTGGTATGTACCTTAAAAGGACACACAAGAACCTGGTTATAATAGAAAGTAGCTTCATGATTTTCAGATTAGAAAGGCTACAAAACATGCAAATGCTGTGTCATTATAATCACAGAGTTCATCTAGCTAAAGAAGTTCATAATTTCTCAGACATTTACAACAGCTGTCTGTGCCCCCATGGAGATGAGTTATAATCAGATGCAACCACACGCCATTGTTTCTGAGTCAAATTCAAAGGCACTCTCCATTAAAAAATTCCAATATTATTTGTCTTTATTTTGTAGTAATTATATCTGGGAAGCGAGATATCAGACCAAAACATCACACTACTGTACTCTGTGAGGCTGGGCTGCTCTGCATTTTAGTCTAACAGCATAATGCTGCTCTGATTGGCATTTGTGTGGAGAAAGGATTAATGATCACGTACTAATGAGAATCTCTTTCTTATCCCTCTTGGCTATATATTCACCCTTTCTCTCTTCTCTTTCTTTACATTAGTCTTCTCTTCTCATATCTTTCTTCTCTCATTCATTCTCTCTCTCCTCTCCATAGCCTCCTCCCTCCTTGCCTTCACTTTCTTCTCTCTTCTTCTTTCTATCAATGTGCTAGAGTTGTGACCCCCATCGCTAATGCCAGGGGACCGTTCTCTAACTGACAACTGAATTGCCAGTGTGAGTTTCCAATGCTCTGGTTTATTTTCAGTCTGGGTTGTTTTGGGTAAGATTTCAAACTGTATTTACAAAAAGGGAGAAAATGAGCCCATTAATCTCCTTTGCTTTCTCATTCCAGCTTGCTCTATTTCTTCAAGTGTTTTTTTTTTTTTTTCTTTCTCTGAAATAGACTTTGAAAATAGACTTTCGCACCAATAAAATTAACCTGATCAAGTTGTGTCAACTGGAATCCCAAGATGTGCAGAGTCCAATTATCATCCCTGTCCCTGTTGTGGAACCACCCTGGCATTTCTTGTACTGGTGAGAACTTCTGGGAAGATGAGAGGAGAACTTTGCACGGGACAGCCCACTGATAGGTAGACTTTTACCACAGGTAGTCCTTGCTCGCATGTTTCTGTGGCTTCATATTTTGCTCTTCCCCATGTCACTAGATTCCTCTTACTTATTCAAAGGCTTTATTCCCATACCACCAAATTTCTACTTGCTATGAGATCATTTCCATCAGTCTCAAGACATGTTATAATCTTAAAAGAAAACAAGCAACGATAACAACAATGACAAAACAAGCTTCCTGTAATTTCATATCCCACTGTTGCTACTGTCCCATTTCTCTTCTCTTTTCAAAGCAAAACTTCTCAAGACATTGTCTGTGTTGCCACCTTTATGTCCTTTATGTATGCACTTTTATGCTACTCTGAGCAGATAGTTATCCCCAACACACCCAAAACTGTTCTTGTGAAGGTTGTCAATGACCACCAAGTTGCCAAATCCAAAAGTTTATTCTTAGGTTGTGGTTTATCTATAGAAATGTGGCCCAGCGTGGACAACTGGAAATTGATGACATAGGAACAGAAACTTTTCCTCAGAAAGAAGGCTTGATTGAGTAATAATGTGTCAGCATGGGAGGCATGAGGTGAGTTGATGACCTAAATTCTGCCCCTGGTCCAGCCCCGATCAACTGAGAATTGAGACCAGGGCTACAGAATAATAAAACTAGAAGAATCAGAAGATAAAAGAATCATTTATCTGAAATTACCATGGGTTATTGGGGATGCAATTGTCGAACAGTGGCATTAGAAACATTTTTATAATGGTGGTGGCATCAAGGGTGGCATTATTATACTGATGGTTGAACGTGATTGCAGAAGTACTGGTAAAATTGGATTGCGGGATATTGGTTATCTGTCTAGAGCAATTTCTAATTACTTTATCTATGTTTTTCAATATGGTACATATGACCTATCTTCTTATCCAAAGTTGATTTTATTGTGTTAGTGCTGTCGAGTGGATCCTGACTCCTAGTGATCCCAAGTACAGCAGAGGGCAACCTTGCCTGGTCTTTTTGTGCCATCCTCTCCTCTTCCAGCTCTATATCAAACAAGGCCCCCCTGCTGTTCATGGGGTTTTCATGGCTAATTTTTTTTGGAAGTGGGTGGCCATTCCTTTTTCCTAGTCTGTCTTAGTCTGGAAGCTTTGCTAAAATCTGTCCACCATGGGTGACCCTGCTAGTTTGAAATACTGGTGGCATAGCTTTCAGCATCACAGCAACATGTAGCCGCCACAGTATGACAGCTGATG
This sequence comes from Equus quagga, assembly GCF_021613505.1. Classification (NCBI taxonomy): domain Eukaryota; kingdom Metazoa; phylum Chordata; class Mammalia; order Perissodactyla; family Equidae; genus Equus; species Equus quagga. The sequence continues at coordinate 34,862,137 of NC_060275.1, forward strand.
GGTGGGTGATGTGGTTCCCTGACAGGGAAATAAACCCAGGCTGTCGAGGTGAGAGCATTGAATCTTAACTGCTAGACCACCAGGGCTGACTAAAGTTGATTTAACAACCTCTAAACTCATTGTTTTCATTATCAGGTACTGGCACTTGGAGAATGTTGCTTTCAGGGCTGCTGGGTTGTGAGATGTACTTGCCCCACAGGGATGATGGCCCTAGGCTGCTAAACTCAGGAGTCCTGTCTCTGCTCTTTGCTTCCTCTCCACTGCTCTTACCAGGCTGTCACTTCATGTTGTCAGGATTCCTACTGCTTCTAATCTGCTGTGAACTAAGAAAACAAAAACAAATGTGCTTAAATTGTGTCTAAAATTAGACCAAGGAGGGTCTGAGTGAAGACCATGAGGATGTCATAGAAATTTTGAATATTTAAGACCTCTTCCTTTCTCAGTCTGCCTACCTAGGAGCATACTCCTTTACTCAGCTATATCCCATGCAGCTTCACGCCTGGGCATTCATGTCCCACTCAGTATCATATAACTGACTAGAGATCCAGTATTTAGATTCCATCCCAACTATTAATTTTCCCTGAGTCCTACAACCCAGATAAATCTCCCATCCTCTCAAGTGCTACTGCTTTAAATGTCTACGATGCATTGGCACTTAACATAGGCCTCCTTATATCTTTATCTTTCTCTAAATTTACACAGTCTCTACAAGTAATTTATAGCTCCTTGAGGTCAGGGATCAGTTTTGTTTTGTTTTACTTTATTTGTTTTAGGTGTTTATATCTGCTTTATTCCAAAAAAGGATTTTACGTGACTAGCAAAATTCTGCAAGATAAATGCGTTAAGTAAAGACATTAGGAAGACATAAACTCATGTGAAAATAAGATGAAATCAAGGATGAGATGAATACACATGAGGGTTTTCTAAGAAGTTCTCTATAATGCTTTAGATGGGTAGTTGTGTGTCTTATCTTCTAACAGCCAACCCGAGGGGGTATTCACGATCAGGTACTTAATTTATAGTTGATGTAACACAGACAAACAAATAAACAAAACGTCCAGTAGGTCAGAGAAAGCCCACTTCTCCTTCATTTCCAGGAAAAATCTCTCTAGGGGTCTTCATAAACCTAAGGTTGTGTCAAGGAGTGAATAAAGTTTTTAATTTAATGTGTAGCATCTACACATTAAATATCAGCAAAAGAGATTCACTCAGCTCTTTTGTATAATGTCACTCAGCTCAAACTGAGGCACATGATTAAGAATTAGGTTTTCTACACTGTTACACTCATGTTGATTCAGACCATTGATATAAACAATATTCAAAGGAAAAGCCAAGTTGCCTTATGCCTCTGGAAGAAGCTAGCACAAATTGAACACACACATACACACACCCTACAAATGTTCATTTTAGATTAATTTGTGCTTTTATTTGGCTCTGAGAGTAAATGGGACATTTCTAATGAGCGCTCATCATTTTGGCAGCCAGACTACGCACAGATGATATGAGCCACTAACCACCAGGGACAGTGTTTGCCCAGATGTGACTCTATCTTATGCTACAAAGCATTGTAAATGTCAAACCCCTGGTTGGTATGCAATTCTCCATTTACCATACACAAAGCCTGCTGGAGAACAAAAGGTGCCAGATATGGATGTGTAAATCATTATAATGGGACCAACAGATCAACAACGTCACCCCTTAGAAATAGAATGGCCTGAGGTCACGCTTCTTAGATCTCTAGCCCCTTTTTAAAATGTCCTTTTTTGTTTGTCTTGTTTTTCAAGAGGCACCATGGGCTTTTTGTAATTAAAGTTGTATTGATTTTGTATTTTTAAAAAAGGATTATAAAAAGACTAGCATGAACCAGAACAAAGGCAGATAATGGATGGTAAACATGAGGAAAGATAACAGTCCAGAAATGTGTTCATAATAATTCTCATATACCTGCTCCCCGAAGTTGATTCAGACACCACTGGGTTTCAAATGCCATCCAATGTGCCCACAGTTTTCAATGGCAATCCTACTTGGTGACTTACATTACCTATAACAATTTTGGTTATACGCTTTCTATCTGCAAAATCTTTACTTCATCTTAAGTGAAATGTTTGTTTCAGGATCACAAATATAGTGGCTGAGGCCTGCGGCAAGATGAACTTCAGGAACCTCCTTTATTCTGGCACTGCTGCCCACCCACAGAATGGTCAGGCTGACATATCCTCAGAAGGTATGCTAAAATAACAATTTTGTCATGATAGCAACAAAGGTAATTGAGAGCACTAAAGAGAAAAATACGACCATTTCTGCAGCTCTGTTTTGGGGGTCTAGCACAACTCCTTAGCACTCTTTTGGATATTAACTATAGGACGTAATGCAAATTTCCCAAGGATCATGAATCAGTAGATAGAGGGAGGCCATCAGAATAGGTGCACCAGAAATCTCCCCAGATCCATCTCCTGAAAATGTCTTCTGAGTTCCATCTGCAGTTCTCCTGAGGGCATTTCACTGGTCTGAGTCTGCTCAGTCTGCTACTGCACTATGTGATGTCTGCCATGTTATTTCTGCCTTTCTTATTCTAGCTCACCTGAGTCATGTTGCATGTCTGAGGAAGGCTTAAGGGGACATTACTCCTGCCATCATTAGCACAGCCAACCATGACAATGCCACATATGGGATGGTAGGGCTATCTCTCCTGCTACTTCCAAAGTCATTACATTGTTCAGTTCTTTATCTGGGCTATTTTCCCAGAGAATGAGGAAATTGTCCTTCTCTGCCACACTTCATCAACATCCTTGACTTCCACAGGATTGCTGGTTCCTCATGTGACATCAATAGCTTTATCGGCTACAGTCAGGCCTCAGATCATGGAACTGAACTAAGTTCAGAGGTCATGCTGCTCTCTCTGTTTTCCCTCTTCCCTGCTCCTTTGCTGCACTCTCTCCCTTCCTCCTCAGGGGCCCATCCACAAATTCCCTCCCCATTTCAGTCACAACCTAAAGCCTTTTGCAAATCAATTCAGATAAATGAATTGTTGTTATTTGAATCTCAGTTTGTGTAGGAGATTGAAACTAAAGAGTAAATGAGATGTTAGATTAGCAATGGTTTCCATGTAGCTATTGTTGCTTACCAGCTAGCATGCATAATGGGGATTGGACTAAAACAATCAGATGGATACTTGGAATTGCTAAACGAAAGTGATTGATGTGATACTTGTGAAAATTACAAGGGGAAACTTAAACACTTAGAGTCAGGAAACCTGCCATCTAGTTACCGCTCTGCTACTACCTAGGTGTGGGATCCTGGGAAACATCATTTAATTTTCTGGGTACAAACTTCCTCTTTCTATTAAATGTAGGAAAATGTAATCTCTCAATCACTTCCTGCTTTCTGTTTCTAGGAGAAGGAACTTCTATGCTGGTTCTTTGGTACCAAGCAAGGATATATTTTATAGATGTATCTTTGAAATCTTGTTAGATTCTAAGGGGAAAGTCCATAAGCAATCACTAAATCAATATTTAAGGAATATTTGCTTCAAGCAAGGCCTTATGCAAAAAAATATGGAAAATACTGTAAAGTGATTGTAAGAGAAAAAAGCCATGAATGTAAATGAAGTCAACGTGTGATTCCTGAGGCTAAATGAGTGGAGCACAGTCATCTGTGCTTGGGTCTGATGTGGCAGGAGAAAATCTGGGATTGGATGGGACATGATAGGATTCTGGGTAGAGGGAAGAGAGTGAGCAAATGCATTTTTTGAAAGGTATCAATAGAATGAGTTGGTGGTATGTTAGCTGGAGGTGAATTTTCAGGAGAAGAGAGTGTAGTTTGTTTGTGGCAGTCATGGAATTCCAAGGGAAGATATTTGCAGTTCATCCCATTCCACCTAACAAGCCATCAGAGGTGTCTGCTCTTACCCCGGAGAGTGAGCAACTGTATTCTCGAGATAAAGATTTCCCTGTGAAGACGGAATGTTGATTCCTTATTAACCTTTAAAATCTGAAGGGTAGCTGAGAAAATCTAACTTAAAAAAATAAAGGAATGACATCACCAGAATCTTTTAAAACATCTATGAATGTCTGTAGTTTGAAAAAGCTCATGGGGGGCCTCTTCTCAGGCAGGAAGAAATGAAGAAACAAACATGAATATAAACTCTACATTTGGTTTGTGCCTCAAAGCCATTGGCATTAATTAAGATTCTATGGCTTCCAAACAATTATGACATAATTAAAGTAAGATTCTTTCTACAGTAAAACGATAAGAAATGACTTTTAGAAACCGTGGGAACCATTAAAACGGCACATCAGTATCAAAATGAGCAATATTTACTAGTATTAGCACTATTAAAATGCCTTTTGAAGACAAACTTGGGCAATTATTACTCAGAAAAACTCACATTTGGAGATGTAGAGCAGTGATAATTAAATCCCACACTCTATATATCTCTCTTTTTTGTGTTTGACAGAACGGAGTCTTTAAGAGAATCTATTTTAATGGCATTGAATTTGCAAGAAATTCAAACAGAGAAAGGGCACTTAGCAGGAGGTTGGTATTCAAGGAGCCACATCTCTCATTATTATTATTGTTATTTTTATTATTATTCTTACTCTTTTGGAGGTGCTAAAGCTCCATTTGTGGGATTAGTACGCGCACAGACAAGTTGAGCCTCTGGCTCATAAACTTTCTCTAATGGGTGTAGCACACCCTTAATTAAAATGGACAATGTGCAGCTAAGCTAGATGATTATGCAGGTCTAATAGATGAAGCACTTGAGACTTGGGTCATTGGTTCGAATCAAATGGTGAGCCCGTGTCCAGCTGATCAAAAGCATCTTGCAAAATAAAGTCAGAGCTTCAAGTGAATTTTGAGATTTTGACTGTTAGGACAAAAACATCACTCTGATTAAAAACAGTCTTAAAAGAGGCCAAACATGGCTATTTTCCTCCTAGTACACATGAGTTTGAGTGCATGCACAGGAGGTGTGTACGTTCAGGTGAGGAGTGAGTAAAGTGAGAAACAGAAGACAGACTGTCAGGAGTCAATTACTTCCACTTGGTTAGACCATAGGATTAAATCATGGCAGCACTTAAGAGAGATTTACTAGAAAGAAAGAAAGGGACCTTAAGTGTCACTCAAACCCCCAACCACCATTTCCAGGATTTTTTTAAAGAACATAGTGATGCTGTTTCTGAAAGAGAAATGATTGACTTTCCTCCAAAAATATTAATGTCTTAAAATATACGCAAAATACATAAGATGTGAGCCAGAAGGATGGGAAGGGACTAATGTCATTTTTTTAAAAAAATAGATGGAAAGGATGAAATGGGGTAACATATCAACTACGCTCAGTGCCTAGTTGTGAAGTTTCTCTCTGTGTCAAAATTATTCAGATTTTTATTTATTCTTTTTTAGTCTGAATTAACTAGTCCAAACAATTGTGTATGCATCTACAATTTTCATTATGCTGCACATGGGAAAGAAAGCATATTTCTAGATTTTCTATAGTCTTGAAAAAAATAAATTCTCAGTCATCTAAGACCTCTAAATTTTTAACTATGATAGATTTTAAGTAATTGTTTTCTTCACTTTAAATGTTGTTAACTATTGTCAAAAAGATGCCTTGATTCTAGAGGAAATTAGTCTTAGATTTCAAGAGGAAACAATCCAAAGACGTGTTCTACCTCATCCTCAGCTCTCGATAGGAACGGCTGGGAAGGCAGCAGTGCACAGTGGGCAGGGTGGGGGCTGTGAGTGTCCTTACTGGAAAGGTGAGCAATGGATTTGGTATTACTATTGAGTATTAGAAAAAAACAACTCACACTTGATATTATGAATTTCCATCCTTAGCATGCCATCTGCATGCGTGTTTTTCTGCTTAGAGCTTATCAAAGGTAAACAAAGCCAGATACTGGTTAAAGTGGTAAGGGCAGATTTTAATCAGTATTATATTATTGCAATAAGGAGAAGAGTCCAGCATGAACTGCACTCAACTTCAATTTGTACAGAGGTGACTGGAAAGTTTAAAGAGACAGTGAGGGAATGGGAAAGGGGTGAGTGGGGGCTCAGTGGAGACAGGGGAGGGAAACATCACAAAAAGCAGGGAGGAGAGGTTGGTTCATGTGAAATCCACATGGGTTTGTGAACTGGCACTTGTCAGAGTTAGGTTCCTTCCCTCCCATGGCTGGGAGACAGGGGCCCTATCCTTATGTGTCAACTGGAAGGAACAGTAAATTCTTTTGTTAGCCTTGAGTGTTCTCAGGAAGGCACTTTAAGAAGGGCTAGAGTCATCTTAGGGATGTGGCCTTGAGCTGTTAGAAACTATGTTAGTGTTGGTTCAAGTCCTTGTAGGCCAAGGTTGAGGCCTAGTTGAGAAGAGAGTTTAGAGGACCATGGCAAGAATTTGGTCAAGGAAAGACTCTTTGTCAACCCTAAGTTCCTAGGAGGCAGAGGCAGGCCCACGGAGTTGTTTGTATATGTTGCTTAGCTCAGGCCTCTGAATACTCTCAGAAACCCCAGGCTTTTCTTTGCTTAGGTTGCAATGTCTGGTTCTATATAAACACAACCATTTTTTAAGTAGAAATATTACTGCTGCTGGTGGTGAAGTGAAAAAAACCTATTACTTGATCTGAAATTATTCACAGCTTATTTGGGGGAAAACTGTGTCGACCTGATAGAAATGAAGAACCATGAGGACGGGTCTGAAAGCCCTTGCCCGTTCACTTGGAGCCTCTCCTTCACCCAGCCTCACTGAAAGCCCTTCTGCCTCACCACTTATCTTGCCTACTGTCTTATTTGCTGTTAGCCTTGCCTTTTGCATATCCCGGAAACCTTTATTTCCTACTCTCTGCTGGTCCATTTCATCCCACTTGGAATTCTCACCTTCTTGAAGTTTCTGTATTACTTTGAATCCACACCCTACAGCTAAACATTTAGTAACAATCTTGCCTAGCTTGCTTTCCAATTCTTTTGTGTCTATCTTGTGTCAGCCTTGTCTCCCTAGTGAGGTTAAAACTTCATTAATGGTAGAATTTCTTTTCGAATTCCCCTGTAGCATTGAACAATGTTGGGCACACAATGTTTATGACTGATAGAATGTCCCTAAGTACTTTTGCAGAAAAATAGTAAATAAAAAGTATCAATCAGTTTATGCTAGGCCATGCTGAAATAACAAACAACCCCCCAAATTTCAGTGACTTAAAATTACAAAGGTCTATTCTTCATTCGCCTGAGGTTTCCAGCACAATCCTGCTGTCCTTGGGGCAGCTGTTCTCCATGTAATAGCTCAGCTTTGCACTGTCTCCATGGCCACTGAAGCAGGGGAGAGAATTACGTAGCAGAGTCTTACACAAGCAATTAAATATTTCCACTCTTTGTTACATTTCATTGGTCAAGGCAAGTCACAGGGAGATGGCAAGACCAAGGGTTTAGAGACGGGCTGATTCCTTGAAGATTCAGAGAGGAGAACCAAAAGTATTGAAAAACAGCTCTAGTATTTATATTTATAAGAACTAGTATCAGACCCCAAAGAGCAGAAAAAACCCAGTGTTCTGTAAAGAGCACTAAAAGCCAGAAAAGCTGATGAAAATACGCCAGAGAAAGAATTGAGAAGCAAAAAAAAGTAGATCATCTGATTTCAGTAAGCACAGTTAAGGAATAATATTTTTTGTAAAAATGCTCCTTTTATATTTTAGACAGCAAAATCAAATGGATTATTACATTGAGGGTGAATCAAAAATGGGTAGAGGGCATATCAAGGACATGAGTACAAAACTAATAAACGTGTTAACAAATGAAATAAGTGCAACATTTGATAAAAGCAAGGCTGGCTGCAAATTAAACTCCTGAAATAAAAAAGAAAGCTTTACGTGAAAAAGCAAGTGAAAAAAAAAAAGACTAATTAGATGGTAACATAGACTTGGGAAGAGCAGCATCTGACAAGGGAAGATAAGCAAACACCTTGAATTATTGAGTGTATACAAATCAGCACGTCTCCACTCACTCCTGTCAAGGTTACCAGGAGCCAGACAAAGAGATGAATGACACACACCTTCATTATTTAGGCCAATTCTCCACTCTGGCTGGAGGTGATTGGGTTGCTCAGATAAACCATTTAATGTTTATCCCCAAGCCATGGGTCAGATAGCAATTTATCTCATTTGGTCTCTAAAGGAACTTGAAGAAAAAAAAAAAAAACAACAGAGAAAGAGAGAGAGAGAGAAAGAGGGGGAGACCAGGAAACTGCCTGCTCTGTTATCCAAACATCTGAATTCTGAGTCACATTGATCCTTCACCATTTGCTTGATTGAACTCTGGCTCACCCTTTGCCTATTTTAAATGTTAAAGACATTTCTAAGTATGTAAATTTTGGCTGAAAGAATATTTAAGCCTGAGATGGGGAGTGCCTTCTGGAGATCAGTGCACACCATTCTATTAGGTTGTTTTTGGCACAATATAGGGTCCCTGGAATAGCATAGATATAGACTATTAAAAGCAGAGGTGTGTATCCAAAGGAAACAAACTTGACACAGTGATTAACACACAGGATATTTCTATGGCCAAGGCAGTCATGAATGACGTTACTTATGGGTCACGAAATGGTGAAATAAAAATTAAGACTTTAGGATATTTCAAAACATACGGATTTCTGTCACCATTTAGACTAATCATCCCAGTTGCTGCCTGAACTCCCCCTCCCTTTTTCAACCAGATATGTGGCTTCTACTTTGTAGAAAGTAGGTTTGCATAATAATTTTTGACTATCTTGATAAAATTATGCCCTTTGGAATTTTTATCTCCCCTTGCTTACGGTCATAACAATTCATTGTGTTTGGATACTAATTAGCTTCTTTCGAATTTAAGGACGTTCTGTGATACTTTGTTTTAGTGACTGGCTCTTTCTCAATTGAGTGGAAAAATCTGGTTGGTAAGAAGCATGTTTTCCTTATATTTGTGCCCTACCGCCAACCCAGTACGTAACGCGATGCCTTCTACATCACAGGCACTGCATAAAAGCTGGTTGTAGTACATTTGAAGTTGAGCCCATGGTGCCCAAAGTCACATCCTGATATTCTCATGCCATGTGCACACCACCTTTAAACCACGTTCTCGCCCACAAGACTGATTATTTTCTCCTTCTAAGGATATCTGAAGCACTTGTTTTGGGCTCATTCCCAAAATAAGGATAGGGCCCATAGAAATATTAAAAAATCTCAAACTCTGCTCTGTAGGTTGCACACAAAAGATTTCCACGTAAAAAAAGTTACAAACCAGGAAAGGCAAAATTGTTAAAGCAGCAAAATATGTGATTCATATCGTATCACAAACATGGAAGGTTATTCAAGGGAGAGATCCATGTGAGTTGGACAGGCAAACAGAATTCTTGCCAGTACAACCCCCAATTGAAAACTCATCTCAGCCACATGGTCGGAGTCAAATGTCAATGTCTAGCCACCCCCAAATATGTCAAAAATAGCATCCAACTATGAGGGGAGAAGAGAACTAGTTTCATTAAGATTCTATCTTTAGCAGTCACATCCAGAAAAGAAAGCAGAGAAGACTTGTTCCACAATTTCATCTGCTACTCCATGACACACGGTTGCTTAGAACTAGTTTTTGACAGGAATTCAGGCTCTCCATGATGTGTAAATGTACACATATGAGCTCAAGAAATCTCTCCTGTGGCCAAGAACACTAGTGCAAGAAAACTTTTAGAAACAGTTTTATCACAATCTAAACCACAAGTCCAACCTCTGTTCTATCTCCTCTCCCATGACGTGACCTGCTGAAGTATAAAATGGTGTAAGGTCTAACCACGCAGGGCCCATCATCCTAGATCTCTGAAAATAAACATTTTACACCTTTTCTGTGACAGCATTTTTAGTACTCCATTTTCTTTTGTTTGGCTTATAAACAATGGAAATGTATTTCTCACAGTTCTGGGGGCTGGAAGTCCAAGATCATGGCGCCAGCATGGTCAGGTTCTGGTGGAAGCTCTCTTCCTGGCTGCAGACTGATGACTTGTAGCCTCACATGGTGGAGAGCAGAGAGCTCAACGCTGCGTTTTGAGGAGGCATTACCACAGTTTACAGAATAAGTTTTAGGAAGATTGGGTTAATAAGCATTGTCCCCCAGCTCCAAATTTTCTAAAAAGGAACAAAATTTGTTTAAATCATTTCTCTTTAGAAATAGAAAAAACAAAAATGTTTGTACTTACAATAACATATATTTATAACTAGGTCTGAATTTCAAGTTTAATAGATACATATTGCAGTTTTTTTCAGACAATCAAGATGAAAAAACCAATACAATTGCACTTTAAGCAAAATTAACATATGTCTCCCTCTTATAAACGTTCATCGTGCTTTACGTGCCTGTCACTGGCACCTCTTTGAAGACCTTTCTCTGCATGTTTGTCTTCCCTCCTTGATTGTACATGGGGGACTGTGGATTCCCCATGACACTTTATGCAGCGCCGTCTCTATAGCAGTATTAGCTAAACTCTCGCAGAATGAACTGACCCAAGGTGGACCGTGGCCTTGGCTGATAAAGTCCCCTTGATCTAATTTGGTTTTCCTTCAAACACAAGCAAGCGGAATGAAGGAAGCTGAAAGCATTGCTTTGAGTTGAAGAATGCCTAGAGCAGAGAAGACAAATTAAAAAACGAAATTATCAACAGCCCTCCAGCTGTTTCTTCCTCACCTGTTATGAACCTGGGCTTAGACAAGAAAAGTTAAATGGAATTTTTGCTGTGTATAAGAGCTCTGCCATATTATTTTCTCCTTCCAGTTTGTATGCTCAAGTAGAATGATGAAACTAATTTCTCAGTGAATTGCACTTCGTCTTTGCATTCGTTGCTTCTAGACAGGTTTGCTAATGTGTTCCCAGGCAGCTCTTACAATAACCCACCAGTCTGTGGCAGTTGGTTGCAGTCCCACTCAACTTCTGATGTCTGTTTACTCCATGGGCTTTACTTCAGCGGGACCAGCTGCCATTGGCCTCATTTGGTAAGCTGATGGCTCAGACATGAGAGCTGTGGGATCCTGTGGAGGAACCCCAGTGGGTGTCTGATGTAAGGTGAAAATGCTCCTGTATCCCATTGACAGTGTGTTCAGTAGGTGCAGATGTCAGTCTCTGAGTCCCCTCATTCTTTCAGCTCAGCTCTAAAGCTTTAGGGATAAAGGCAATAAAAGGCCACACTGGCTGCAGGGGAGAAAATGAATGCCATTTTCCTTTTAGCCAGCTCTTTTGGTTTGTTGCCCCTTGGGTTTTTAAAGTTACAAACTTCTCTGTAGCTTAGGTTAGACTCGCCGTGCCTCCAGCCAGCTCCATGATGAGTTCTCATCCTTTATCTACTCCTTGGGTGGTTTTATTTTTTTCTTAACCTGAAAACCCCATGAAATAAAGCCTGCTTTATTTTGTGTAACTTATTTGTGTAACTTTTAATGAATCAGGTTCTGCATGCAAAAATGCAAAAATAGCTGGAAGGAAAAAAAATGGAAATAAACAAAACAAAACAAAAACCAGCATTTACTTTTTTACAATTAGAGCCAACAGTTTGCCAGCATTGGAGCACATTTCTGGCACCAGCCAGCCCGTGTTTGTTTTTAATACCACTGTGCCTTGTCATATAATATAACAGCTTTTTATTTTCAATGATATTAACTGTCTGCAGGGAGAAAGAGGCAGAAGACCTCTCCAGGACCTGAGAGTCTTATAAATAAATGAGTTTTTTAACCTCTGCTGTAATACAGATATCTTTTCAATATAATATTAAGACCCTTTGTGACAGGATCTGTCATTTTAAATACAAAAAACACTATGCCCATGGAATAAAAATACTTACTTGGCAGATGAAAAATATTTATGTTCCACTTTTACTTCCTGTGGCTGACAACACAGAATTCTTTGTTGTTCTACCCTGCCATAATCACAGGAAGTAAATGAGAAGGCAAGATGTGGCCAAACCATAAGGAGATGGGTGCCAGCCCCTGGATGGTAAATCTCAGTGCCAAAAGATTTTGGTATGCCTCATCTCCTTAACCCTCAGTCATCTCCACTAATGAGTATAAAATAACCAGAAAACTCTGGAAATACTAAAAAGTTCCATGTAAACATGAAAATCATAATATGCATTAGTAGTATTATGACTTAGCTTACTTCCTAGTCTTTCAGAAGATTTCTAGTTAGGAGTAAAACCCTTCTTACAAAACAGAGTAGATTCCTTACAAAGGTCATAAACATGAACCAACTGCAACTTTTTCTGGGATATGGAATAGTCAACCTTGGGTAATTTGTCCACTATTAATAGCTAGAAATGTTTTGGACAGCTATTATGTTCAAAACACTGTGCAGGGGCCGGCCGGGTGACGCAGCAGTTAAGTGCGCACATTCCACTTCCTCGGCCCAGGGTTCACTGGTTCAGATCCCAGGTGAGGACATGGCACTGCTTGGCACACCATGCTGTGGCAGGCGTCCCACATATAAAGTAGAGGAAGATGGGCACGGATGTTAGCTCAGGGCCAGGCTTCCTCAGCAAAAAAAAAAAAAAAGAGGAGGATTGACAGTAGTTAGCTCGGGGCTAATCTTCCTCAAAATAAATAAATAAAAAAGATAAATAATAAACAAAAGCAGATGGGCCATTGGGTATAACCAAGGCATAGAAAAGGATGATGGTGTAGTCTCGTACAGTGATTAGCTTGAGATGACAAAAATAGTAACAGAAGATACTATTTTTTTCACTAAAACTAAAGTATATATAAATTCAGTATCTTTTGAAATTATTATTCATGATTTCCATAGAGAGTAAATAGGACTGATTTAAACATCTTAGGTTTAATTATTACTGAAGAAACTGAGGTTAAGGTAATTTAAGGGACTTTCTCAATAATATAGATGGTGGTAACACTTGTTATAGAAGATGCAACTTGTGATTGCTCATTTGTTTTTGCACCTAATACAATGCTGTTCTAGATGAAGAACAAAATAGGACGATAATAATAGGAAGAGGAGGAGGAGGGGAAGAAAAGAATAAGGAGGAAGAGGAGGAGAGGGAAACTATCTTGGAGACACAAAACAATGTCCAAGTTCATTAGCTATGGTGAAGTTCCAGAGGAGAATACGGGAAAAAGGAACCAAGTAGAATATATCTATTTATTAGTGTTTTTCCTGTTTTTTTTTTTTTTCCCCCTGATTTTGAAGACTTGTACTGCTGGTATTAGCCCTTTTGACTAGAAGTGAGGAGAGCCTGTCTTTGGTCCACTCTCCTTTATTACTTTGGATAGGAATAAACAAGAAGTAGCTCTCAGTTGTTGCTACAGAGAGATCACACCTGTAATGTGACTAACAAGATGGTAATTGAGCTCTTTTGGCCAGGACCCCAAACCAGGAGTCAACTGCTGCTGCATGTCAACCCTTCAGACTCGCACATTCATGTGCACAATGGTCCTCTGCTCACTGGAAACGGACAGATCTCTTGCAAAGTCCCTGGATGATTTCACTTCCTACTTAGAAATCCTGAAAATCAAACAAAATCTAAAACAACAGGCACATAGCACAAGTTGGATATAATGCTCATTTCTGCCTGTTCTCCTTGTTGATCCGCTCCCCATGAGGCATAAGTCCCTTAATGAAGTAAAATTCCCTCTTGTCTGGAGGCTGTGGTAGATGCTGGATAAACATTCAGAGTTTGAATTAAATTATCTGAGATCTAATCCTTGCACAACCACCTACCTAAGAGGAGTCTTTGGAAAAGTTATTTACATCTCCATGTTTCAATTTTCTCACAAGTTAAATGGGAATAATGACAATGCTCACCTTCTAGGGGCACTTAAGGATACAAATGATATGATATATGCACGACAATAAGAATAATACTTTGTGTACTGTAGGCCTAATTTATTATCTACCACTCCTATTTGATTGCAGCACTTGAAGATACATTGAAGCAGGAAGAAAATGGGAGTGGAGTAAGGAAGGCTGGGATCTTCTAAGTCTCAGAATGCTCATTCATGACCAAAATAGAAATAACATTTATTTCCCTGCTCAATTAGTCAGGCAAGGTAGACAACATAAAAATTGTGATAATCCCAAGCCTCAGGGGTTTAACACAATACAATTTCTTGCTACTATAAGAGTTCAGTGCAGATCTTTTATGGGAGGCTTTCCTTGCTTTGATTCATGGCCCAAGAGACCTCCATCTTCCAGTTCTACTTTCCTTTATGACTTTCACATCTTCTCAGTTCTGTCAATGGGTGGGAACGAGGAAACATACAGATAGAGTTATTGGGGAAGTTTTTAATACAGTTGGGAACAAACAGAACTCAGAAGACAAGGGTTCAGCAACTTCTCCATATGACTGAGGTACAAATGCAGCCCAACCTCCATATTAGCCCATGCGCCTCTGGGATTCTTAGGATTACAATGAAATTAGTAAGAAGAGATGAACTCTGGAAAGCTTTATCTTAGCTTTTTCTCTAGAATCTGGTCCTGCAGACTAGGCTATCCCTGGAGGAACAACTATTTTCAAGCACTTTCAAGAATTCTTATTTATTCTAAGGAAATATTTAATTAAATTACTAGAGTTGTAAGGAGCCATAAGCCGATCACCCTACTACAGCCACCATGACAGATGGGCACTCAGGTTTGCTCTTTTTTTTTGCAACAGCTCTCATTGCTAGACATCTTTTCACATGGGCATCGTGATAGTGGCTCAAATCTACTGCTCACCCTCTATAGGCAGTCACTGCTCTAAGTACTTTTCAAGTATAAGCCCATTCTGTGCCCAGGACAACACTCTAAGGTGGTACTACTACATCCATACCTGTTTTACAAAAACATATAGCCTGGAGAGATGTATTAATGTGTCAGAGCTACAGAGAACTTTAGGGATAAGCTGGGAATTAAACCTAGGCAGCTAGAGCTGGAGTCCATGTTCTTCATTTGTCTACCACGTGCTGCCTCGTAGCAACATCAGCCATTTATCCTCATTATGACCTTAGGATATAAACAGGAAAAGGCTTTTCTTTATTGCTCCCTTAAATTGTTTCAAAATCCATGTTAAGTAGAAGTATATAAAGAGTCTTTTATGTGATAGCCCTGTTGAATTCCTACACATGCTCTTCTTCTCCCAGTCTTCTCTCCTCCAGGTCAAACTGCTCGAGTCTTTCAACCATGTTTCAAACAAGATCATGATCAAGCTTTTGCCCTTGTTGTCAATGCCTCTTAAAAAGCTGTGCCAAAAATTGAAAAAGAATAAAACCAATCCTCTAGAAGTGGTCTGACTAGACTAAAGTGACTCTCTCCATGGATCTGTTCACCGAATCTCCCTCTCCTCAGCTTCAGAGTGTGTTCCTTTCCAGCAACTATGTGACACTGAAGTTGTGGTTTCTTTTATAGTGTGAGAACCTTCTGGAGGCAATGTTCTTCATCCTCTCTCTTTCTAGACCTCTCTCTCCCACTCTTGTTTCAAACATTTTGCTAAAGAAATGCATCAGATTTTGAATTTTAACTTTGGAAATAAGGGTTTCTGTGCCAGGCTATATTTTACACCCTATGCTTATACAAATGCCTGAATGATTCTTTCACTCCAATGATCTTTCTAAGCTTTTAGTTTATTAAAACAGGTTTAAATAACCTTCTTTTAATTATTGTACTCAAATATAATATTAAGCCCATGCTTATTTTCAGAAGCTGAAATTGGAAAGGTGTTTTAAACCTGTTAAATTTGGCCTTTAAAAAAAGAAGACAGAAAAGACGATTCACCAATTTTCCATGATTTGAGACCTCAGATCAAATTTATATTTTAAATCAAATGTTCTGGAACTTAATCATGGAGAGAGACTAGAACACGTTATTTTGTGGCACCGTGGCTTACTCCTTTGTCACCCAGAGGAGAGGGAAAAGAAGGGTTTTGAAAGGCATTAACCTGTTGTAAATGTTCCTCTGTCACACAAACCCTGGAAGATGGAGCTGATTAGAGCTTTGTAGAATGTGTACAATCACTTTCTACCCTTTATCTGGTTGGTTTGATTGCATTACAATTTCAAAGTTGATTTCCAGCCGGGGAAATGAAATTCCTCTATTTATACACAAAACAAAACAGACAAAAACAACAACAACAAAAAACCCATCAGGAAGTTTGGAGCTGTGGTAGAATGAAGTATACTGGTAGTTTTTTCCCTGATATCTTACACTCTACCCTCATTTCTTTCCTCTGTTTGGCATCATCACACCCAGGTACACTCAATGTTTGTTTTAATGATGCAACTCTCCTTCGAATTATCCCTTCTTACAAGACTGGGGAGTGATATCTCATGTAAAGCCATTATCAGGCACTCACAAGTCTGATTACCCTCTAGTTGTCAATGCCCCCTTTAAAATGCGGTAAGCAGACCTTTCAAAACATAAAAATAAAGATACTCTGGAAGTTTCTAACTCAACTAGAATAGCATGAGTTTATTGTTTACATAGGTCTGTTTCACTGAATCTCTATTATTTCAGCAAAAAAGTACATTCCATTTTTAGCAGCTTCCTGACACTGAATTTTTGCTTATATTATAAATTGAGAACTTTCTGGAAGCATCCCTTTTCACTCTCTTCCTCTCCCCTCCATGCCTTTACTAGAAAGATTGGATTTTCAGATCCATAGAGATGCTTTACTTGTTCCTATATCTCCACTCTACACTGGGGGCCTGGGTATACGCTGGGCACTGAAGATGAGTTTTTGATGCCAGTATCTAGGAAACTTTTCCTCCACAAATTAGACAGATTGGAAATTCTGCCCATGATGTTTTCCATTTTTGTCTAACAGATTCCTCACCTCCTAGCTTTTTAGAGTCAAACTGTGGATTTTAAAAATCTTACCTTTCAATAGATCAAAACTTTCCTTGGCATAGGTAACATGCTGGATAACAACCCTGACCACCATTCCTCCTCAAGCACTGGAATGCCACATGCAGTGTCAGCATTTTTATACACATTTTCTCAAGTGACTGGCAGACAGTTCCCCTCATTCCACTTTCTCACCCACCAGACCATAGAGCGAATGCAACAAGCCACAGGGTTGCACATCACTTCTAGAGTTTCCATAACACAAGCACCCATTTTCATTTGCAGTAATGAGAAAAGCTCACAACAACCGTTCTTGCCACTTCCCTCCTTATTGTTCTTGTTTGGAAATGGGCTATAAAACTTTACCACCTCATTATTATAGATCACTTTAAAAAAATAAAATAAAATAAAATAAAATCTAATTTACATTTTGTTCCAACTGGTTTTCTTGACTGACAGTTGTCCACAGCTCAGTGGCTGCTCTGTTCAGTGTACTTTAATTTTGAGCTTCCAAGTATTTCGGAAGCCCATTCAGAAGTAAATTCTCAGAGAAAATTGAGCTCTGTCATGGATGGATTAGTACTATAATAGTTGGTCACATATCTTGCATGAAACCTTTCAGAAGCAAGGCAAATGAGAAGGAAATGAAATTCATTTCATACTTCTTCAAGCACGCTAAGAGACTTTCTCTCCAAGTAATCTGTGAAGTAGCACTGGTTTATTGGAGGTTCGCATAACTACCATTACATTATACCTTGTCACAATCTCATGTATTGGGTGACTGCTTTTTCTGAACGGATGGTACCTGCAAAGTGCTCTCTGAAGGCACTGAACAGCGAGTGTCGTTTCTTTGATCAAAATGTATAGGTCTAAGGAATAGCATAAATAAAGGTACCTGAGCTAAATTGGAACATTACAGGTCAGAGGTGAATGAAATCTGAAAAGCAGATCTACGGAGGAGTCATCACATTTGCTTTTTGATATATTGAGGAGCCAAAAGACCAAAAAGGGAGGGTAACGGGAGGAAGGGGAGAGAGACAGAGAGACAGAGAGACAGAGAGAGAGAGACAGAGACAGAGAGAGAATTGTTGTTAGGTGTGCCTCATGGGAAAAGCAAAAGCTTTATTGTTTTTAGCAATACCACAATATTTGCTTATTTTTCAATTGCAATAATGCCAGCATTTCATTGGAAGTTGTGTGTGTTGCATATCATTTTAGCATGTGACAAATGCTTTGTGTTATCTAGCAAAGATATTATATAAAATATTAGAAGGAGGAAAGAATGAAAACCTGCATGTGATTTTTATTTTGATAGATCACTTTTTGCTTTTCAGCAATGCTATTTTCTTTCAGGACAACAAAACCATAGAAAAAGTGAAAAAGGTCAATTACTAGTTTTTTTTTAATAAACAATGGCAAAAACACGAAATGGTGTGATTGATTTGTTTTTTCCCCTGCCAGAATTGATTAGCTCTTTAGGTTCCCAGGAAATTGCTGCCTCACTGTGGGTGAATGCAACATAACTGAAAAGTTTGACTTGGCAGCTCCCACGGGACACATCTCAGTGGATAGAAAGCAGGGACCAGAAAGGAAATTTTTCTAATCGTGTCCCGGCCTGGCCTTTTAGATGAACCACAGTGAATTTGAGGTCGATCTGAGTTGAAGGAAGCTGGAATATAAGCAGGATTGGTTTGGCTACAAATCTGAGGATCTGGCTGTGTCTTCCCAACAGACGGGGAGGCAACATCTGTGTTGGATAGGTTTGAGAGGAAGTGAGTGATACCGCCATCTGAAAGGTGACATGTAATTCCTCTCTGGCAATCACTGGGTTCATGGCCCACCATTAGAGACTCTATCATTTGGGCTTTTAAAGACTGTCAGAGAATTGTAAAGCATCTGGGACTGGAGTATGCAGGTATGGAAAGAAGAAGGGTTTTGAATGGGAATTGAGAGAATATTGAAAGCAAATCTTATCGCTCACATTTCAATGTAGACTTGCCCTGTGGGAATCTGCTACAAATCAATCAATCAACCAATAAAATCCAACCATTTTCATTCCACTAGCTTTTGCCCAATTTGAAATTCTTTGGAGAGGTAACAGTGTTTTAAGGAGCTCAGAGAAGGTTGAGACCTCTTGGATTATGCGCTTCTGGCTCTCCCCTACAGTGGACTCATGCAATCTTTACTTTCTCTCTAACTTTCCATTTCTTTTGGACACAGAGACATCTCTGTGAAGTGTCACCCACTGCCGATCATCATCTTTTCCTCTAATCTGGGCTGTCTGACCAGGTCTCTGCTTCTGTTGCCACTGTTCCAGATTAA
This sequence comes from Equus quagga, assembly GCF_021613505.1. Taxonomy (NCBI): domain Eukaryota; kingdom Metazoa; phylum Chordata; class Mammalia; order Perissodactyla; family Equidae; genus Equus; species Equus quagga. The sequence continues at coordinate 34,881,277 of NC_060275.1, forward strand.
AAGAAAGTTTATGGATATACCAGATAATGTTAATGACACAAGCAAACAAACAAATAAATCACAGTTATTTAGGGAAGAGTTAATTAGAGAAGAAGCAGGGCATTTGAGGTGCTTGTTAAATGTAATTATTCAGTCTTGATCTTACATATCCGATTCTATAGAGCCTTCCTCTCTGAGCTTTAGACAATGCATTTTTAATAAGCCCGTGGTGATTCTGACACCAAGAATCTGTAGACTTCTTCTTGAGTGACAATCAATTATGATTAATGGTAGAAGGCAGGAACCTAGAATTCTAATTTATAAACTCTATAATTCTCAATTTATCCATAGAAAAAATGGGGTAAACTATCCCTGCCATGCCATTTCCGAGGGCTGTGTGATTCATTAAAGTGCATGAACAAGCTTTGAAATACGTAATCATTATGTATGTGTTGAATGAATGTTAAATAAACTAATACCAATGGAGGTTGTTACTACTGATGCACCTATTATTGCTAATATGCAAAAAATCAAATTGTCTGTGTCAACTATTCACTGTAATGTTAAGATATTTAGGGTAGAATAATGTGTTTTATGTGTCTGCGTATTCTGAAAATCATCAAAATAAAGAGAGACGTTGGCTACATTACATTTTCTGCTTATTCTCCGACGTGTTTAAAGTACTTGAACAGCTGGTATATTTGATTTATCATAAATCATTGAACATAGCAGGTCAGGAATGGAAGCTAATCTTGTCATAATTGAGTGACATTTAAAGCAACAAACAAACAAAAAACTACGCAAAAATAAAGAAATGAAAAAGCCACTAGGAAAAAAAGATATTTTTCTGAGCTCAATTTATTTGACTTTTTATGTTTGAAAACCCTGGTGAAAACACAACAGGTAGGCTTCCCATCCCTTTTAGACTGTACTGGGCTCGTAGTTTTCAGTTGTGACATGTCAGTTGGCCAAAATACTTAACAGTTAAGTCTGCAGTGCAATAGCAGGCATTTATAGGACTTTTTCTTCTCTCTAGGCAGGAAGTTGCTGTCACTTGCCTCTTTCCTATCATGAAGTTATCCCTGGCATTGCCAACTCCCTTCTGGCTGAAATGTTGCAAAAGTCTATTCACAGAACGAGCTTCCACTAAGAAATATTTTATTCATTTTTGGGAATATAGCACAGGATAGTTTTTAAAAACACATTAGAATGTACTGGTATCCACCAAAAAAGTTATCTTTTTGCAAATACTTGTGAAATTGTGGAAGTATTCTTTCCAGCTAGGAAATGTCACTGCAGCTGAATTTTAAATCAAGTGTTCATATTTCTTTGGGGAGTTTCAGATCAGCAAAAGAAATGGAATATTTACAATTTGGTGCATAATTCATTTTCTGTGTGTAACTTCATTTTTTTCTTTTTTTAGGCTGAATTTTAGACGAAAATGGAGATCATAAATTATTAAGAATCATTCCAGAAGGTGGAATAAGTAGATTATTATTAGCATCATTATCATTGTACCTAATAAAAGAACTTAGCACGAAAGGAAAACAATAACAGGATCTAAGATTGCTGACAAAGGTAGCTTAATGTTTTAGTGCTTGCATATTTATCAGAATCCATGTGGGACAGGATTTTCTTGAATCACCACTCTGATCTATGTATTTTCCAGCTGCAAAACCCAGGGCACATTTCAGGACTGTCAGCCTGCTCTCTTTCTCCCGGAACGGCCTATCTCCTTCAGAGAGCTGGCAGGGTGATAACATCTTTTAGCAGGTAGGTGTGAAATCAAGGCAGGTTTTCATCACAACTCCTATTCAATTGGGATTGAAATTCACCAGCATGGTGTTGGACACTTATAATCCCTCAAAGTCTTCAGTTAGGTGTGCTGACATGTGAGCCAAACAGGATTAAATATCTCGGTAGTTGGCTTTACCTTAATATTGTCATTCATTCTCCTTCTGATTCAGGCTTCCTGCTCCCAAACCTCTCCAGCACCCCTGTATTTCCCTACCTGAAATCCAAACATTAGTCGTTCATTCCTTTGGTGAAAGTCTTGTCTTCTTTAAAAATGTTAACCCCACTGATCTGCTCTTTCCAATCACCAGTGATGATGTTGCTGGCTGTGGTCTGGAACTCATAAAGTCTGGCCACAGTTTCTCTCTCTGCTGCCCTGCTTAAGGAAGGTCCTCTGTTGAGTGACAGAGAGGTGAGGCAGGCCTCATTTCTCTGTGTGACAACCGCCTCTGCTTATTTTTCTTTATAACTTCCACATACAGTTGTAGGAGTGTAGTGGTCTTTAATGAAAGATAAGAACATTGCAACTAAAGGAAATTAAATTATGTGAGGAAGAGAATTTCAAAGTGTCTGCTGACAGAAAAAAAAAAATGTCAAAGATTTGGAAACAGACAAAAGAACTTGTTACTGTGTTTCCTTTCAGTTAGGTGCTGGACATTGTCTGGCAGACACTTCAGGGGTTCAGATGAGCCTATAGGGGTGTATACCTTTGATTGTTTTTCTATAGAAGAGGCTATTTTACAATTCTGTAGGGGAAGAAGTGTGGAGTATATACAACCAACTATTTTTCTTTTAAATAGCATAAGCTCCATAAATTTTAAAATGGTGCCTTGTTGGGCCCATCAGGAGTAAGAAATAGGACAATTAGTGTCTCCTATGAATTTAACTCCTCTCTTGGTTATACAAAGTCTACAACAAATTAGTGAAACGACAGTAAAATCAAATTTGAAACCAAATCACTGCTTTCTTTCTAATCTCTGGGTATGGAAATTAGGTGGTTTTGTTCTTCCAGCTACACAACGAAAGATCCAGGTAGAAAGGTTTAAAGACCAGGGCTTAGAAGACAAGTTGCGAATAAATATTTTTGTGATTGAACTCAGAGAGGAGAGTAGTGAGAAACTGGAGACATATCACAGGATTTTGTGGCTGTGAGTGTTGTAGATAACAGTCCAATCTACTTACTCAAAGTGTGGTCCTTGGACCGTAGTATCAGAAGCATCTGGGAGCAAATTAGAAGCAAAAGATCTGCTTACCCAGAATTTCTGGAAGTGAGATCCAGAAATTTGGACTTCAGTAAACCCTCCAGTTGGTGGTCTGATGCATGCTGAAGTTTGAGAAGTACTAAATTCTAATATAGGTTTTTCTGATAGTAGAGTGCAAAGATTTTAGGCTTGAAAAACAACTGCCTCAGACTCTACTAGGAAGGCAGAGGCCTAAAGTGGGTAGATTTGTAGACTTCCCAACTGTTCCCCTACACACAATTTGATCTAGTAAGCTGAGGTGGGTGTCTGTGCTACATGCTCAATCTGTACGCAGAATTTGCTTTGAAAGGGAGCTCCCATGCTAAAAAGAAAAAAAAAAGTTTTCAACATTCTCATTTTGAGGGTGGATTTAATGATTATAGGGTCTGCTTTCTTTCAAATTGATTTTTAAATCAATCATGTAGCTTAGATATGGAGAGAAAGGGGTGCCATGGTGGAAAGCAAAGAGTTGGGCAAGAGGAAGCCTTCTTGTTTAGTTCCTAGCATATATCATAGTCTCTTTCTTTCTGTGTGCTTTCTTTGTTTCCACTTATGGAAATATGGTAAAAACATATTAAGAACAAATAGGTAACAGTGCTTAAGAAAACATACTAAAAGGTAAAATAGCAAGATAGAGAAAAGGGTATAAAATAAATAAGTTTAAGTGGCAAAATAAAAGTTAAAAATAAATAAGATACATTAAGAGACAGATAAGACAACAGAAAAGGAAAATAAGTGAGATTATCATAGTACAATAAAAAAGAAAGCAGTAGAATTAATTTGCATTTATTTAGCAAAATCACACATTTAAAATTGAAAAATTGATATTATTTTTCTTGTACAGTAGCAATATAAATACCAAGAGTTAAAAATTATAGGTCAAGAAGCATTATAGCTTACAGTTAAGAACGTGCTTTTGTATTAGACAAGTTAATGCTCAAATTCCACATTCATGACTCTCTGATTACAGGAGAGCTTTTTTCAATGTTTCTTAGATCAATTACATAATTGATGTGATAACAATAATTGTAGTACACATTCTAGAGGGGCATTTCTTGATTTGAATGAGATAACTTGGCAAAATACTTATCACAGTCCTAGGCTCTTAGTAAATATCTAATTAGTTTTTTTTTTAATAAAAAGGAGTCTTTGTTTTTCCCCTGTCCCTGTTTCCTTCCTTTTCCCTCCCCTTCCCTATCCTTCTCAAACAATCCAGTCCTAAAGCTGTTAGGTGGGGCAGAATGAAGTAAGCATTCATGTAAGGGTTGAGAAGAGTCATTGATGGCTCAGAAGGAATGTCAGGACTCAAATAGGGTGAGTAATGCATCCATGAAGCAGGGCAGTCCAATGTGGAAAGTCAGAGCTCTAGAGAAGAAAGAAGGATGTCCACATGTGGTGGTGGCCTGGTGTCAGCACCAGAGCCTGGGCAGGTGGGAAGGGCATTCACACAGAGAAACATCTCAGAATGGATGTCAGTGCCCCAGTGTGATCATGGCAGAATCTAGGATGTTGGAATCCAAGCAGGGCTCAAGGAGGAACAGCCTGGCAAGATGAGCAGCGGAGGTAACTCCACGTAAAGTGCTAGAGTCTGAATGGGATGAGGTGAGTATCTACAGGGGGGTGGGCACAGCCGTGGCGAAAAGATATATTAGTGATAATGCAAACCATGGTTCTCACAGTAACAGAAGTCTATTTATATGTATGGAGAAGAGTTTGTGATATACTAGTTAATGAAAAAGGTTTACAAGGCATTTCCTATAATATGATGCAATATTAAAATACATAAAGTATGCACTGAACTATTTCTAGAAGAATGTACCAAACTATCAATAGTGGTTATCTTAGTGTGGGGAGATTAGTGATCTTATTATTAAATTTCTTCTTCCTTATTGTTATTTTCTTTTTTCCTACAATATAAATGTTTAATTTCTGTAAGATTCATGTTTATTCAATCATTTATTGAGTATCCACCATGCCTCAGAAACAGTCGGCAATACACACGCGAATGTTATCTGCTTTATCTTTGAGGGGTGCAGTAGCCAGGTATTATGAGTTCTAACAGAAGGGATGCCTGAATAATTACTTTTAACAGTATATGCTTAGATTGGTTTCATATTCTTGGCATCAGATTCTCATAGGTAAGACAAGACAGAGTGTTAAACACTTTTCACTGACAAATAGAGGCATCTGTATATACATGATCAGATGGACCCATGTGAGGATGGATATTTCAACCAATCTTAGAGTGTATACTATGCAAAGAGAGATAATGGTAATGCAAATGAAGTGTACATTCCCATTGATAAGGAGAACAAATGTAATAATAATCCATTAGTAGCTATTTCAATTCCAATCTTCAAAAACTTTTCTGTAAATACGTCATAACTTTAACAGTTGAATCTACTTTTCTACAAGTAGATAGGTTGGCATGCACGGGCTATAACAGGTAGAATCACCTTAGATTATGTCTATAGGACATAAAGTAAAGTGGAGATTGGGGAGTTATTAGGGTCTAATTTGATCTATGTAGATAACCAATCCAGATAATAAGTCCTTTGGGTGAGTTATTTGTAGTGAATTATCTAGTTCGACCGTCTACATGTAAACATAGATCAAATTAATAGGATAATTGTCAAACTTGTTCTTCACCTTGTGGTGTGTGGACTTGCTCTCAGGATGTAATTGGCACTCTGGGAGAGTCTAGCTCAAAACTGAGTAAATAGTAACAATAACTAACGGAGACTCTGCTGAGTCTAGTAGAAAACGCAACTTATAATGGCTATTCCCAGGAATTGGGTTTTTGGAATCAGATGTTCAGAATTAAGACTAGTCTGTATTCAATGAGATATCCCAAATAAGTTGCCTAATTTTACTTCTGTTTCTCAAAATCAAACATGGAAATGTCAACTTTAATTCTGATTTATATAGGGAAAGGATGATATAAAACAACTTTAAAATGCACTAGTAAAAAAAGTAATGGACGCTATAGAGAGGTCGGTTAAAACACAACTTTAAATTGCATTATTGAAAATTTATTTTTTATTAGATAATTGCCCTTCAGAAGCATGACTGACAAAAATGAGTTTATGAAAAGAGTAATACATAAATGCAATAATTATGCACTCAAAAATGACATTTATCAGTATTCAGATCTCATTATGTATTCTCAGAAAAACCCCGGAACAAGGGAGACTATGTAAATGATAAGGCAAAGGTAAGATTTACTATTATAGAAAATTTACAATATTCAGACTGAGTGTTTCCAAGGCAACTTGTCTATGTATTACCTTGCAAATAAACATGAGGAAAACTTTGTAAGCATCATTATTTGAGAGATCTTATTTAATAGATATGATGCTACAAATATCTACATATGTTCACCTCCATTTCCACACAGTAATTTGAGTTCACACACAATAGCTGCTCTAGGTGGAGGTGTCATGAGAGGTGGAGGTAGTAGGAGAGAAAAAGCCACTGAACCTGGGTAAGTCAGTACACCAACCAACCAGTCAAGTAAAATGTGCTTCCTAGTCACCTAATATTGGCTGTCTTACTGTGCTACTAGCTGTGAGAAGGTGTAAAGAATAAAATGAAATAGTCCTTGGAATCAAGGGATAAAATGACTAAGTAGGGAGCTGGCTATATGCAATGGGAACATTAGCTAAGACCAGGGGAAATGTCTGCCAAGTGCTGAAGAAGCACCATGATGTATCGAGTGTGCCCAGAGTATGGTCCCTGGATTGACAGTGTCAGGATCGTCTAAGAACTTGTTAAAGTCAAATTCCTGGGGCCCACCCCCAATACTAAATCTTAAACTTTGGGAATGGGTTCTAGTACTGTGTATCTTAATAAGCTCTTCAGGTGTACACTATAAATCATAGAAGGATTTAAATAGGACGGAGATCACTGTGTGTGTAGAGTTATGGAAAAGGAGGATAAATTTGACTCGAAGTTTCAAAGATGGACATCAGGATCTGGGAGCTTGGAAAGGAAGAGAATGCATTCCAGGCAGAGTTGTAGATGTGAGAAACAATAGTACTTCATTCCTATCCCTGTTGGAGAAGTCTGTTACATTTTATGCATATTTTCGCATGCTTTTGTCCTCCAGTAGACTGTAAAATTTTTGAGGGCAGAGACCTACTTTTAATTATCATCTCATTTCAGTGCTTCACACATAGGGAAAGCTCAGAAAACACAGAAGGAGAAAGTGGATCAGAAAGAGGAGACACACACAAAAAATATATATGTAGGCTCTGTGAGAGGGTGAAAAGTACATTGGATTTAGAGCCAAAAGGTAATATATTTTCACAATATGTTTATGTACTACCATAATACCTACAGTATTCCTTTATTCCAAGTTTTGTTTTCCTCATCTACAAAACGGCAATGACAAATTCCACCTCTAAGATGGTGGTGCTAAATAAACTATCTTATGTAATTTGACAGTAACTGGCGTTGTGTCTAGTCTATGATGTTGTTCCATAGAAATTTATTAACACTGAAATAGTAATTTTTCTATGAATGGTTAAGAGCATGATGTCACCCAAATTCTCTTCATTTACTCCTTTCTTTTTTCCTTTAGTTTTTACAAACATTTCTCTTCCTTTTGTAGTCTTTCTCATCTTATCATTTATATATGCATCTCTGGATTACTATATAATCAATTTCCCTCCTCCATTTCTTACTTAAATTGCTAACATTTATAGAACCTTTAAGTGCCAATGAAAGGGCTAAATATTTTTGCATGGATGATCTTATTTAAAAATCACAACAGTAAAGGAATTTTAATTATTCCTACTTTGTGGACAGAATCCAGGCTTTTAGGAAGATTCAAATAAGATTTCCAGCAACACATTATAGTTAAATGCTGGATGAGTTCTGAGCCCAGGCAGTTTGAGTCTCATTACAATGACATGACCAGTAGACTAGGCTGCTTCTTCAGTCCCACAATCTTCCCAACATGCCCCACTCTCTAGTAAAAAAACAACAAAAGTTCATCAAAAATAACATCAAACTATTTAAACCATCTACAATTGTATCCCATTGAATTTTAGGAATATTTTTCGGTTTATCTTAGTTTGTATCTGCAGTGTTTATGCAGGAAGCTGTTAACTCATTCAACTGATGGCTTACAGCATGTCTAGACTTCCGCGTGTCGTCTTTATGTGAAGCACAGGGAAGCATTACATGAATGTGATTGAGAGCCCAGGTAGGAGATTATGGGCCACCTTTCCTTAGAAAAGAGTTGCTTGTTTGTTTGTTTGTTTGTTTGTTTAATTAAGAGAGCTATCGAAATATAATCATTACTTATATATTCTGTTTAAAAAGGCAAATAAATTAGTAACATATTTTAAGTAAGACATCCATTCACAATAAATGCATTTTAAAAATGCAACATTTTGTACTTAAACAGTAAGTTTTAGTGTTCTGGAAAATTCAGTTATTTGTAACTCTTCCTTCCCAAACAATGCTCAATAAATAACAAGTTGTGCACATCTCCTTTTTGTGGGGTTATTGCCTCAATTATCTGTACAATCGCTTCATTTTGCAACTTCACTTTGCCTGTGTAGGGCATTGCCCTGGTTGGTAATTGTGTGGCCTATTGTTTGCAGCACATGGATAATTATTATGCTGTGAACATCAATTTGCCGTATTGTGCCGAATGGCGCTACTTCCCGAGGGACGTGATGATAGCTGTGATTCTCCTCAGTAGGGGGTGGGATGTTGCTCAGGGCTAGAGCTCTGCCCAGTAATTCCCTCTTTACAAGTAAGACTATACATAGTACATCGTAGAAGTCCTTCATTATAGCATTTGTTTTCTGCTTGTTAACATCATTTCACGCTGGATGGGCACTAGTGTAATTTTCCATTTTGTTTCATCAAATTAAGGGAAGAAAGGAGACTGTCTTGCAAGTCTTTTATTTTATAGACAGTTGGTCATTTCATTAACACTTTTCATATTCTTGTTTGTCATGATGACTGACGATAGTAAAAAGATTTTCTCCGCATTAACTTATGAGAGAACAGCACTTTTATTTATTTATTTATTTTTGGGCTGAGAAGTATTGATCGACCAAAGAGGACATTTATTAAAATGTAACCAGCATCTTGGCACTTGCAAGTGGCGCACACTTTAACCGATTAAATAGTCATGAAGAAAGAAATCAATACATCTTGGATTCCTCTACTCTGGTCTCTGCCAGCAAAGTGGCCTCACAAATTAAGAAAGAAATAAACAAATGTGTTTACGTTGAATGTTTAAAGCACTTTGCACTTTAATCAGGAAGTAAAAGGACATTACTAATATTGGTTGGGTAGGTGGTTTGGATGTGATTACTTTTGCACAAACCTGGTGATAAATAAGAAATTTACTGCTGAAGTTCCCGACCACAGCAGGAGTAAAGCATGTTCATGGGAATAAGGTGACGTGGCTGGTTGTCCCATGAAATGTAAGAGGAGGGTCACTGAAGTTCATAGGGGTAAGTGTTTATTCAGTTTCTGTCTGTTTTGATTTTGGGTTTTTTTTGGGAATCTCAGTTTACATAGCCAAATGTTCCAAATCTTTCAGCCCCAGAGTCAGGTCGTCTGGTGACCTGGAAGTGATGCAACTTATGCAGATGCCAAAGAAACATTGACTTTAGAGGTTCCAGCAGTCAGTCATAGTTGATCTCCCACCAAATTCTAGATTCTTAACACAAACTTCTTTAAGTAGCATTCAACATGTTTAGATATTTTCAGAGATGCGGATATCATCGATTAACAAAGCAGCTCATTTTAACTTTTGATATTGTAGATTCTTTGAAACTTTGTGATTATTTTGAAGCAGCTATTTTAGACCTAATAAGAACCCATTAACTCTTTATGCTTATTCTTGCCAAATTTCATCTTCTGAGTTTTCATTTATCATTCTAGGCTATTGTGATGGTCAATATCCCTCCCAGGCTTGCTTCACTTGAGCAACTGAAGAGTCTTGCCAACCATCAACAGAATGATGGAACACCAAGAACAGAGCTTCACAAAACTCCAGGGCGGGGCTCACGCACAATTAGGTTTTGCTCAAAGCTTTTTTGACATGATTACTTACTTTCATCATCTTTGATATATAAATGCTTTCTAGCACTTTTTAAAAAATAAAAACCTTTACTTTACAATTCAAATTTATATAGACAAATGGACAGAGCACTTGATCCAGCATTGTGTACTAAATTTATTTATTTGTGTTACTTTTAGTCTAAGGAGAAGATTATTAAGATATTTTGTTGGAGGGGAGAATATTAGATATGCGCAATTTAAAACATATTCTCAAAAGCAGGGTGCCCTTGAAGGCTTTACTATACATGTATGGTCTATATATGCCACGTGCCTACAAAACTGACTGCATCTATTTCTCAGGGGAGGAGTGACCTGTATGAGGCAGGAATAGATGTATTTATATTAGCATAGATGAAATGGACATGATATAGTTTTGTCTGATCATATTTACTTAGCTTTTTAAAAAACAGCCACCTTAATTGTGATTTTAATGTGCTTAGTCATAAGAAAGTTTATGAGGGTTAAGTTTCTTGATCTTGGCCTACAGGGGGATTTAATTTCAGTGTTATATCTTAGTTGTAATTATTATTTTTTCTACCAATTTTGTCTACAAAAGGAATTCAGGGCTGGAGGTATCCATAGAGTGCCCTCTCCTTATAAGCACGTTCTGGATTCTCCTTTACTTTTCACAATGCCTTTCCTGACAGCCCGGCCATATGCGATAATTTCTGTTGTTCCTCACTTCCACAATGTAATAACCTCCACTGCACATTTCCCACTTAATGATATTCCTATTAGATTAATTCTCTTCTTGATTCATGTTTTTAAACCTTGCTTCTCCAGCTAGATCTCCAGCTAGCTCTTTTAGGGCCAAGGATAATAAATGTTGATTATATTTCATCCCTTGATACATTTAGCACATTTCTGGGTATACGGTATATGTTCTACATGCTTTTGCATTTGGATTTAGGTTAAGCGCATCATCATGCTTAAGTGTTGATTCCTCATTCAAATTCTTATCCAAGAATTTTATTTTGATTTTAATAATTTATGCACTGGCAACCTCTTACTTAGTTTATCCTCTAGCTTTGGAATTACAAACCATTCTTGTACTTCATTCCATGTATTGTTACTCTCCTGATTCATGACGATGTCATTAGGACTGGCCTTAGAGATGTGACTGACTCACAGACACGAACTTGAGACATGAAAAACACTTTGCCAGTTCTGAAACAGATGAGTCAGCTTTATTGCAAAAATTCATATCTTTAAATGAAATAGTACACTTGCAATGCATAGGCAAGGATGAGCGATTTATATCTTACTGGTGAAGAAACAAGATGTAAGGTAATTATAGGTACATCACATGCTGCTACATTAATTTAACATTATCTTATGTAAAAGAGACCCTTCAATTTAGGTCTTTGTTGAAAGAAGCTGTTTTGGGTGGGAAGCAGAATGAATGTAAGGATATCATTAAATGGCCAAAACAATCTATGGAAATAAATTTCAATTGTTATTAGTTTCTAAAGGAAAGTTGAACCAACAAAGGAGGAAAAATAGAAATTCCATATGCTTTGGTCACATTTTTTAAGTCAACCAGTTAACAATGAACAAAGAAGGGACTCAAAGAGGAAAAAAAGTACCAACTCCTGAAATCAGTAAAGATCTCATAACCCAAAGATACGAAGAAGCAAAACAAAGCAAGAAATAAAGTCATTAAACTCAAAGAACAGGCTGAGACACAAGGACTGTGGAGATAAAGGGAGAATATGTACAGAGTGAGAATCTTATCTCACTTAAACAGGAACAATGGAAGCAGGCTGCCTTCCCTTTTCCATTCGATAGCATTAGGGATGGACTGCAGAGATAGTGGGGGTTGGGAGGCGGGAGAGGGCAAAGACTGCTGAAGGTTTTGCATTGTTAGGTTTCCCATGAAAGCTTTTTAAGGCCAAAGTCAGTGGTGTGTCTATGTGAAGTCTTTGCGTGAATTTGTCTGTGTGTGTGAGCTTTTTCACTAATATTTAGTAGCTTTTAGTATGATATTCTCTAGAAAGTCATGCAAGCCAGATGTACATCTCAGTGTCCCTCACACAAATGTGCAGAAGGCAGAGAGCAGCTGTCTGGGTGTGGCTGGGCTTAGGCTGTAATTTTCATTTTCATTCCATGGTTTATTCATGCTGTCCTTTAAAGTGTAACTATTTCCATTTGAATGGTTATATCTACAATCATTATTTATAATATAATATGTAGTAGTATATAAAATATAATCATTATATATAATTTAACTATATATATAAATGAGATTCCTCATCAGTGAGGTTAGTTCTTATCCCTTTGTTGGCTCCCTCCCAAGGTGGTTCTATACGAACAATAATTTCATCTTCAGGTACACAAATCTGTTTGGTTTATTCAGTATATTCCAAATGTTAGATGGCCCTGGTTCTTTTATGCAAAATTCCATGTCAATAAATTTCCTAGTATTTTAGGAATTCAAGAATGATATTGCTTTTTATTCAAAGACGGAAAAGCCTCTGTTGAAGGGACACGCTTGCTCCAAGGACCTCAGGAGAGTAGGTTGAGAAGAGTCCTGTGGGCTGGACTCAGAGTAATTGTGCTCATTCTCCTTCCTCCCCTTGGACATGAAGGCTTGTATCATGTCTGGACCTGGGAAGCCAACTTGGCTGTGGATTTAATCCTACTCATGTGTGCTTTATTCAGACGCTGCCATCAATGGAGCACTGATTAAACAGCAACTAAATGACTATTTCCAAAGTTTATCTTTTGTAATATCTGAGTGCAGCTACTTACTCAACATATACACCAATTCAGGAATATTTCCTATGTTTGTATTATGTCGGTTGTTCTGGTTGCTGAGTGGATAACAAGAAAGTGTGGAACACTGTTTCTACACAAAAGGAGACTATATTCTCCTGAGGGAAATAAATCGTATCTAAATTAAGTGTAGGTGATTGTGTGATAGAGACCTAAAGAAGAAAAAAAGTCCTGCTTAGAAGGGCCTAATGGTCTTGCAGAAGCATCTTAGTCGTGGACTCCCTCTAACCTTGCTTACGTTTTTTTATAATTTAACTTCCTCCTTTTTGTCTTTCCAATAACTCAGTATTTTCAAAGTGTAAGATGTGTAACACTAACACTACACAAAATGGCTTTCAGTGCAAGATTCGTACTCATTCCAGAGGTATGCGCATAAGGCATTAAATGTCATTGAATCGCATAATGAGAGATTTATTCCCTTTTCAATTCTCTTTCAATGCTGCTGATTATATGAAGATGAAAGTCTCATTTGGGGGTTAGGAGGTCGCTATATCTGAGTTAATATGCCATTTTAACAAAATTGGAGTAGATTTTAGATTAAGAGTCTTAGACAGGCAATAAGTAAGAACTCCAGTTTCAAAATATTGTTTCATTTTTGGTGTCTTTGTTATTGTTTTAACAACCTAAATTCAGGAAAAATTTATATGTATAAATACATATATTTATATTATGTACATGTTTATTTTATTTCAAGAATATAAAGTTTCCTAACTAAATTGATTTATTTAAGCTAACAATATTGTTTTTATTAATAGAAAATAAACAGTTGTGTAGGTGGCAGCTGAAATTTGGAAACTCCCACACCAACCCAAATCCCCTGTAAGTCAAGTCATGCCTGTTCTGGAGGCCTTCGTTGAGAACATGGATCCTCAGTTGGCTTCCTTACCTCTAGCATTCTTCTAAGCCTTTTAATATGTCCCCACAGTAATGCCTAGCAAATGAGATAGTTGCTCATTTGAAACATAATGATTGACTGGGGTAGATATTAATCCAGGTAGTCAAAGTGAGAAGGATTTAGGTGCTACAGAGCAGAGAGTGGGGCATTCCAGATCAGTAAAACGGGACCATCCAAGGCCCAGTTGATATTTAAAGTTCAGAGGGTGGTGCAACAATGATGAATAACCTTGTGCTCCATGTTCTCAAAAGAGCACCAGGGAATAAATCTAAACAGACAACCAACAGCTCTGAATAATCTACTTGGTGCATGTTGCTTTATTTTGGACCTGCCCTTAACCCCGTCATGCACTTTCTGCCCAGTCATGATCCACAGATGCTCCCATTGCCATCAGGGCCTCACTTCACTACCACTTAGATTTTAATATAATTTTAGTCCATCTGCTGAAGCAGCCTTTCCTGCGTCTTTTATTTTTTTGGTAAGCCTCCAGATTCTCAGAAACACTATGCCTTGATATTAAATCCAAATTATGTTAGGTTCTAAAGTTCTATTCATCAATTTCCTTTAACATATACTTAGAACTGCCTGGTTATTTTCCATGCTCTGACCTACTGCTCAGAGCAGCAAGTAAAGACAATGCAATGAGATCTCTTTGGTTATAGTCAGCATCCTATTTCGTATCACCATGATCTGCCCAATATTCAACCTAATGTGAAAGCCTTAACAAAACATGTGATAAGAGGGGAAGCCACAGAACCAATAAAAGCCCCGTGCTTGGAGGCTGTGTTTAATAGTTCTAACATGTATAACATTAAAATTTTATCAACAAATCAGGGAAAGGACATTTTGTACATAGAAATCAATTTACCTAGCACTATCTGCAAGACTTGCTTGTAATTTATTTTGCCTCAAAGAATACACTGCATTTAAACCTAATTCTATTGCATTTAGTGTGTCTGAAGAGGAAGGGATGTGAACATTTTTGCTCAAAGCATAAGTAAAAGAGTTAGAAAACTTATAAGTATTACAGACAAAAATAAGTACTTTGGTGAAGCAAAATGAAATTTTGTGGCACTGGCTTTCCTGACTGTTTGGGCCTTTGTTTAAAATAATTTCTTCCTAGACATGAGCTGCTCTGTTCCTTTAAATGATGAGCCAATCCGTTTATCAAAGAGAAGCAAGGAGTAAGTTTAGGACAGCCAAGTTCAGGGGTGAAGATTATGAAACCTGGGGTCCAAATGAGAACAATTGCAGTGGGCCCCATCATACTGTTTTTGGGGAAACACAATGCAAGATAAATGAAAAAAACCGCAAAGTTGCAAGTCACAGAAACCTGAGTTTGAGTATCAGTTTTAGTGCTTATTGGCTATCTGACTTTGACTAGGTTACTCCTAAAAAAGTTTCAGTTTATTATCCATACAATATGGATAATTTGTTGTACATAACCCATGCAGTTGTAGGGAAGCTTAAATTATATAGCAATTGAAAGCTCCTAGCAAAGTGTCCAGACCATACTGGGCACCTAATATTTGCCAGTTGCCTTCCTGACCTTGCCTCATTATGGAGGAGCTTCAGCCCAGATGAAACCCAGGAGGCCCATTGCTGATGAAATTTGTGCCATTGTTGTGCCGTTACAGCAGCAAGCCCATGTCTGGCTCTCTCCCCATTAGAGCAGTTTTACCCAAAGAACAGTAACCCCCATCAAGGAGGTGCAAGACCTAAATGTAACACATCTGAACATTGCGCATCCATGTGATGTGGTCCAACAAGCCATCCTGGGGCTTCCTCTGCTTTGTCATAACTCGCTCTGTACTCCAAACACAGCCCCTCAGAGCAGTACAGGCTTCTAGTTTTGCCCTTTCATTTTACAGAGGAGAACATCAAAGCTGTGACAGAAAAGCAAGATGTGGACTTGCCTAAAGTGTCACAATAGGGAAGTGGAAGATCAGTAATAAACCCACAGTTTACTGGCAACCTTTTATTTATATGATGTCTGCTACAGCCTTCAGGGTGAAGAAAGAGTGTCAGTCCTCAAGCAACTTGGGATTTTGAAAGAGAACCAAGGTACAAAGAATTAGGGACCTTAGGTAAGTGCACTTAGAAATGAAAACCAATGGAGCAGTCAGTTCAGGAAATCCCTGGAAGAAGGGTATCCAGAAGCTAGACTGGATCACAAGGATAGACAGGAGGCTTCAGGTGGAGAGTTGATACTGAAGTACCCCCATACCTTGGGCAAAGGGGCCTAAGGGGCCTGGTACAGAGGCACCTGAAAGAGCAGCTAGCCAACTACACATGCGAGGAACAGACTTGAATGCTAAGGACAAAACAACTTAAAAAAAAAAAGCCCTCTTTAATATAAACATTTATTCCAATTTGAATTTAGGTTGCTTTGAAAAAGTGACTAGTTCCATTAATTGAATCAAAATATTCAAATTGGTATAGTAGTATTTTATCTCAATATTGAATTACTCTAATTTAGACTAATGCTAGATCTTTAGGCCTTATTGTTCATTTCCTCAAGTCTCACACACACACACATACACACACACACCCCCCCTTTATGTATGTATAGACACATATATATGTCTATGTGTGTATACACACACGGAATGCTTCGCACTGCATTGGATTTTGCATGTCAGAAACTTACATTTATGAAGTACATTGCTTTTTCCAAAGTACTTTCATTTCTTCCATTTATTATTCCTCATTAAAGAAGCTGTATAAATGGAGTGGTAAAAGGATGGGTGATGGAGCCAGACTGCCTGGCTGTGAATTGTAACTTTGCTATTAATTCTGTGACCTTGGGCAAGTTATTTAACACTGTATCTCAGTTTCCAAACTGTGAAATGGCAATAATAAAAGTAGCTATGGCCTGTGTTTGTTGTGTTAAATGAGCTAACATATAAAGTGCTCAAAACAGGATTATTTATGAAGTAAGATCTAAATAAACATTCATACAATAAACATTGACTATTATATGCTACAACTCGCTGTGGTATGTAGGTGTAACATTATTGTTCTGGTTTTATTAATAAAGAGCCTCTTTAGAAGCCAGTTACTATGTTCTTGGTCACTTGATCATATACGAATATAGGGGTTAGGAATGAAAAAGGGAGTAACATTATAAGAAAGCATTTGAAATACAAAAAGGAAGATAAGAGATCTGTATTCGAAATATTGGTGGCATAGCTTTCAGCATCACAGCAATACACAGCTGCCGCAGTATCATAACTGACAGATGGGTGGTGTGGTTTGCTGACCAGGAAACAGACCAGGGTTACAGCAGAGAGAGTGCCAAATCTTAACCACTAGACCAAAGGGAAGTTATACTATCCACAGCTCGGTCAAGACACTAACTCATTGGATTTGAAAATTAATTCACTTAGTGTACTTATTGGAATTGTTAGCCTCCATAAGTCTAGAGGGAGGTAAAGCAGCTGGGGATGTGAGCTTAGGTGCATGCTAGCAGGCTGGCCAAGGGCAGGCCAAGCTAGATACAGCTCCACAGAATGCACCTTGGCCCATCTCCCCAAACATTATTGCTACCTGGGAGGCAGAAGTGGCTCTCAGTGCGATCAGCATTGTCTGTGGATAGTGTGGGTGTGATATGTGCATGTCCCGCACCTCCCCTGATGGGTTACTGTTCTTTGGGTAAAATTGCTCTAATGGGAAGAGATCTCAACACTGGTTGGCATGTACAGGCCAGCCTAGAGGGAAAACCATGATGAAGAGCCAATAGAGACCCTCAGTCACTGCCTGCTCTTCACTCGGGCCTGGACTCAAGAAGTAAAATGTGGAAGCACAACTAGGAAGGCTGAAAAATGTGTTTTTATCCCTCCTTTTCTTTTGGGGATGGCCAGAAATCAGAAGGCACTGGGAATATACAGTTTCAGCTAAATATTGTTTTGGTCATATTTAGAAATGGTTGAATTCAGAGACACAAACATCTTTTCTTTTTGTTCTGTTGTCTCTGTTTAATTTTATAAAGAATAATACATTTTCTGGGTGTTTCCATCCATTGCTTTGCCATTTTATAAATTAATGTTTCCAAAATTTTGTTTCATGTAATATAAACCGGTTATCAAAAATGTTTCTGTAACAAATTGTATGGTTAAAACCAAGTTAAGTAAAAATAAATAGGTCTGTTTCCTGAAGGACTTCTGTGGGATGACAAAAAATATATTTGCTTCGTGTCCCCAATTCCTGCATAGAACTGCAAAATCCCTTGACATTTCATGAGTGTTAGGAGTGTCTCATTAAGCTAATGAGGTGACTCTTGGGGCCCCTAGATAGCTTCAGTATGGGGGCTGGTTGCCAGAAAACCCAACTACTTGATTGGACACTTAGAACTTTCAGCCTTACGCCCAGACCTCCTGGTGGGGGAGACGGGCTAGAGACTGAGGTTAGTCACTAACAGCCAATGACTTAATCAATCATGCCTACAGCCTGAAGCCTCAAGAAAAACTTTTGAGCAAAAAGGTTTGAGGAGTTTCTGGGTTGCTGAATATGTCAGTATCCTGGGAGGGTGGAGCTCCTGAAGAGATCACAGAAGCTCTACGATCTTCCTCCTTACATTGTCCTTTGTTGCTTCCATTTGGCTGTTCATCAGTTGTGTCCTTTATTATAATACTGTAATTTAACTATAGCACTTGCCTGAGTTCTGTGAGTCACCCTAGAGAACTACTGAACCTGACAGTAGGGTGGCATGGGACTCCACAAGTGTGCAGTCTGTTGAGGGGAAGTATGAGTAATGCGGGGGTACCCAGGGCCTGTGGCTGGTGTCTGAAGCAAGGGAAGTCTAGTGGGACTGAGCCCTTAACCTGTGAGGTCTGCATTAACTCCAGGTATTTAGTGTCAGAATCGAGTTGAGTTGTAGGACTCCCAGTTGGTGTAAAATGATTGATTGTTGTTGGAAAAGATGTAACTTCTGCTATATCTTGATATATTAAAGGGCATTCAAAATCTTCAAGAGAAGGATACTTAATTTTCCAAAATTATTGTTCTACTCTAAGATTCTTTACTGCAGGAGATCATCATGGGCCCTTAAAGTGTTTGGTGCACAAAAAGAAAATCATGTTTTTGACATGGTTTCAACATATTTAACGCAATATTCTGCACCTACCTTTGTGTTGGGCACTGTAAGCAGAGCTAGAGGAACAAAACATTTAATGCAGTGGGCCTTTAATTGTTCTATTTATCATCACATCATTCCACGTCCCTCAGCTTGCTTCTATTTCTAGTGTTAACCTGAGGTCTTAGTTCTTCTTTGGAAACCAACTCCCAAATCCCTGGGTTGGCAAAAATTATAAGGAGCAAGAATCATTGGGTTATAAGTAGGTGTAAGAGAGTTTTAGAGTCAAATGAAAAGAAATGATAATAATCTTGAAACAACCCAAGACCTCAATCAAGTTTTGCAAACACAAAACCAACAGAGATCAGTCAGTTAACATAAAAGAAGGAAGCAGTGAGGGCAGCGAAGATGTCCATCTCAAGAAAAGGAACTGTTCTTCAGCTTCAATCAATTGTTGCCGTCTGCAATCTAGACCAATGTTGGCGCCTCTCCTGATTTTTCAAGAAAGGCAGAAATCTGGATTTTACGTAAAATCGTCTCTCCTTCTTTTCTTTTTTAAGGAATTAATTATAGTAAAAAAGAAACACTGTGTAGGCAATGAAAAAAAAGAAGTACGTTTGTTACCTGAATTTGGGCCACCATCTGTGGTTTGCAAAGATCTCTCAGGTTATAAAACTAGTCATAATCTATCCTCTCGTTACCTCTTCAACCATATTGATAATACTCCAACTATTTATACTCTTGATTATACTGGATTACATATACTTCTTCCTATTTGTTTTTTCTTTCTTTGCCTAGGGTGCTTGTTGGATTCTCATAACATCTACTTATCTACTACTTTTTATATATAAAATAAAGTTTGCTCAAGCATCATTTATTTTGTGAAGCTTTTCTTAACACATTTGTCTTGTACCTCCGTAATAAGCTTTGCCACTTCTTCCTCTGTACATGAATAATACCTTGAAATGCTTTTATCACAGCCCCTAGCTTGTATTGAATGCATAGCTTTACGTACCTATCTTCCTCGTAAGGACTGTACACAGACACGAAGAACGATGCCTGGCACATCATTAGAATGTAATCATTTTTGTATGAATGAACAAATCAAAGAAGATGAACATTCTGACTCTAAGTAATGACCAGATAAACAGTCTACCGTTGCCTGTGATCTAAGCTTCAACTCCTTAGTATGCCACACAAGATCCTCCAGGTGTGGCACATCAACAGGAAGAGAAACTTTTTGGAGTCTGGGTCCCTGACTAGCTCAGTGAACTTATATAAGATACTTAATGCTTTGTATTTATTATTATCCATTTTCTTGTCCATAAAATAATAATAATAATAGACACCTTCTAGTATTATTTTAAAGATTTAATTAAATATTAGAAATGGTACTTCTACCACAGTAACTGCCACAGAAGGGGTTCCATTCTTAATTTCCTACCTACTGACTTTGTCTTTTTTATTATCAACACCAGCGCACACTATTTGCCACCACAACTCCTCATCACAACATCTATTCAGCTAAATTGAATTTCCTTGTTGCTGTCACACAACTTCTTGTTCACAAATGCATGAATTTGTACATAAGGCTTCTGCCATCTGGAATGTGCTCCATTCCTTGTCCTACTTATCCTTCAAGGCTCACTTCAAATTCTACCTCTCCTTCATCCCCCAGGGAGAGCTGCTCTTCCCTGCTTTGGGCTAGCATTCAGGACAGAGCCTAGCAGATACTGTGTGGACAAGAAATATCAGCCTATAATAGTATTTTCTCTTAGATGCTGCATTCCTTAAGGGCAGGAAGAATGCCTCATTCTTTTGGAAACCTGTTGCCAAACTGGACTTTGGAACTTAAAGGTAAGGTTATGGCTCTTGGCCAGCAGCACATTCTTCATTCCTGGGTAATTCTCTTAGGAATTAAATCCTACACAGCTTGCCACCTACAAGCAAACATAATCCCTTGTTTACTAGCAAAAATATTTGTAGATTCATCTCCAAAGGTATTAGAAACTGTGGAGCTTACTTTCTGTATTATATAACTAAGATGAGTAAAATTTGTAACGTAGGTGTCCAAGGTTATACAAATTTTCCATTTCTGATGACATAGAAAAAGAAAATATATCTAGAAAATGGTGGATTTCAATCCTAAATAAATGTGTACATTTTAAATGACTGAGAGAATTCTCTTTTTATTTGTACACACACACAGAACTCTAGAAATATGCAATCATTTGTAGATTCAGCTAGGTAACATGAACTAACAAAAAAATATCAAAATCATTTATTGCAGTTAATACCTTAAATAGATTTTGCTACAACTTATTCTTACAGTCTTATTTGTGTTGCTTCGTCAAAGTTTCCAATTTCTTTAATTTTCAGAGTCATGTGCCTTCAGTGTCAGCATAACAATCTTTTGACCCTAGATCTCACATGTCTGTAGGAAGTTTAAACTTTACAAGATGCTCTTGAGCACCACTCCCCAGGTGTTGCTGGGGATCTATGCGGGATGCTTATACTGTCTGCAAATCTGATCTGCCCATCAGATGGATCTAGACAGG